>NW_010515598.1:10425-51842 GCF_000687285.1 Phaethon lepturus
TTTCTTATTGTGAAATACTCTGGTTTTGCTTTAGTCTTCTACACTTCAGCAATCAATTCTAAAAGATTCTAGTGATAGTAAATTCTGAATCAGAATTACTTCCAATTAAGCTTTCTGATAACTGCTAATCTTTGTGCTTCCTTTCCTGAGAAGACAAGGCGGTGACGGTTATTTTTTTTCTGGTATTATTAGCTAATGTTTCATCAGAGTTGTATGTGAAGTGATGGGGAATTCTGTATGGCTAATTCATACACGTCTGGTATGAAAATACAAACCTTTGCTTACATTTAACAGAGCATGCCATACTGTTTCTCAAATAGCATATGTCTCTTCCAGTATAATATGCTGTTGCTGATTTATGTTAGGCCTTGTTTTATTAACAGATTTAAACACTCAAATATTATTTTACAAGCAAACAATGATCTTTTTATCAAGTACAGGTAGCGTTCTGTGCTGTTGATATGCTGTTACTATGGCTGATAATTGGAGGTTTTTAAATGGTTTATGATCATGCTTTAGGGAAGATTTAGTGTGGAATGTAAAGGTCACAATCACATCATATAGAAACTGGGCCCGACACTTTTCTCAGCAAAGACTGGACTAGCAAAGTTAAAGAATTCTTGTGTCATATATGATTTGGGTGGGAAATGGGCAAGAAAATTTAAATTGCTGTCAGCTGGGAATCCCAGCTTCGCAACAGCCAGGGGTTTTGTAACATATTCATTGGAAATTTGAGTAAGTACATTATCCTTTCTTTTTGTGTAGGGTTATAAGCAAGCTGTTAGTGCCTTAAGTGACACCAGCCTTGAATGAAATGTTTTACAGTACATCAGTGAACTGGCCTTTTGCTGTTGGAGATGGTTGTAGAAATGGATACTTGAGCCAGTGATATACTGTCACGTGCTTAAAAACATACTTGCAGCTTAGGGGAATGTACTCAATCATTCCTTATACAGATATCAGAATGTATAAGTTATTCTTATCTCTTTTTCTTCTGTGTCCAAGAAAGAAAAAAAAAAACCAAAGTGTGCATTCCTACACTGGGAAACTAGACAGTGTTGATACATGCAGCAGAATTTGGCCAGATAGGAAATACAACCTAGTGAAGTTTAAATATGGTTTATTAACCTCAACAGCCCCAAATACTACAGCTGTTAGTCAGACCAGTGTGTAAACATTTTGAAATTACTTCTGCAGGTACTTTGATCTTTAACTTGATCTAAAATACGGGGTAAGAGCTATAAAATATAGACATTATAAACTCTCAAAAAAGGAGAGGTTTTAAATTGAATTCTTTGGCTACTGGCCATGTTTCCATTCTCCCGGCTGAATGAGTGTACTGATGTGGAAGGATACCTTATATAGATGAGAAAATTTAAATCTGTGTATAGCAGTCTTAATAAGAGGTTCAGGCAGTTAATTGGAACGCTGCTACATCATGACCCCAAAATACAAATCCTGGGCAAGTGAAAGACACTGTTTCAAGTCAAGTTTCAGTTCAGTGTCCATTCAAAGCTTAGATAGTAAAATCACTTTTCTTTCCTGTTACTTGAACTGTGTCATGTCTGTATTGGGATTTCTTCTAAGGATTTTTACTGGTTTATATGGCTTTTATTTTTGCCTCCTCTCTGAGGCAGTGCAAAGCTTTGCTGTCCAGTCTCCTAGATGTTTTCATTTCTTCTTACCATTGCCTTATGCACATTTTACCATCCTCTTTCCTAGTCATTCTCTTTTTTCCCTTACTGTTTTCAAGTCATCTTTTCTGTGTCCCGTAAGCACACAGTGTCATCATACCCTCGTTATTTGACTAAGCCTTAAAATATTCTTCTGCAAAACTGAAATCATAGTTCATGCGATATTCTATATCAAGAAATCCATGGTGAAACAACATTTATCTTTCTCTTTTAGGTTCTGATACCGAAAAGGACTTAATCCTTTATTTAATATTAAGCCAGAGAAACTACATTTGTCCTTCTCCATACTGGGGTTCTGGTTGAACCCACAATAGCTCCATACTTGATTTTACCATTGTCCTCCTTGTACCCACTTCCAGTTTTCACTTTCAGGTGGGCAGTTTCACATAACACACTCGATTTTCTATGGTGCCTATTGCTATTCTTGTTTGTTTAGTAGTTTGTGTATCTGTGGCACTATAAAAATAATGTTGTGCAAAGAGCATTGAAAAATATATTTCTTGCAGAATGAAGGAATTAGTATTTATAGTAATGAAGCATTTTCAGCAACTGGCTGTACTTTGTGCATCAAAGTTCAAATTCAGATGGTGGAAATCCCGCTGCAGTAGCTTTGCTTGTAGCTAGTAAGAATTGCAGTTAGCGTCACTATATCTGTTAACTGAATTGTTTATAGTTTTCTGATTTATTAATTGCTTTCAGTTCTGATCTACAGCGGTTTGCCTTTTAATATCAGTACTACCACATGTGATCTCCTACTAGGTGAAAGCTAATCACCTGTCTCACATTTGTGGTGTTGATCAAAGCTTTGCTGCTGTTTCCAGAGGTGTGAGTAAGACTAAAAGGAGCTCTTTCCATATTACCAGAAGGGAATGCAGCACACAAAGTTAATATGTAGGAGAGGAAGATTTCAGACTTGGTTTATAACCTAGTTTGCATTCTTGTTTGGGAACCTGGGCTATCTACCGAATATTTGCACTATGTTTATTTGCCTGGTTTCACCATCATCTCTTCCCACTTTTACTTGTAGGTTAGTCACCTATTCCAGAGAGAATCAGAACAATGTCCTACGTTTTTGTGAACGACTCTTCCCAGACAAATGTGCCACTGCTGCAGGCTTGCATTGATGGAGATTTTAACTATTCCAAACGACTGTTAGAGAGTGGTTTTGATCCAAATATTCGTGACAGCCGAGGCCGAACTGGTCTTCACCTTGCTGCGGCCAGAGGAAATGTAGACATCTGTCAACTCTTGCACAAATTTGGTGCTGACCTACTAGCCACTGATTACCAAGGTAACACAGCCCTTCACCTGTGTGGGCATGTGGATACCATCCAGTTCCTAGTTTCTAACGGACTTAAAATTGATATTTGGTAAGTCACTTTTGGGTTTTTTCTACAGTACATGTAATATATTAGTCTTCTGTTGCCAGAGCCATGCATATAAATCTGCTGTTGCTGAAATGCTATGTTAGGTGCAATTCAACTTTTTTAAAATATCACTTAATAAAAACATAAAATAAGAAGGCAGGAAAACAATAAGACACCACTTCTGCTAGTTTGTGCAACAAGCAAAGCAAACAAAAATAGCAGCTGCTGGTGTGGGCTGCTGTGTCTAATTCTGTCTCACTGATGACATTGCTATCCTGGTTTGGCCAGACAGCCAGGTGTGGGTGGTTGGCACCAAAGAAAAAATCACATTGACTACTTAAAAAGAATTTTCTCCACCACATTTCTATTGTTTTGATTGTTGCACTGTATAAGACAAAGAAAATACAGTATATGTGTGTGTCAGTTCATTCCCATGCTCCCTTGGTAACAATGCTTCCTTTCAGTGTTTTCCCTCTCCCTCAAAGTCTGTGAGTCAGTCCTTTTAAATATTGTATATTCTTTCCTTCTCGCTTCCAGCAGCTGTCAGATGCCAGTGCTCAGATGTAAGCTCTCAAGCTGCAAAATAACTAGCTGTTTCATTGCAGTAACTGAATTACTTTGTTTGTGGAACTTTCTGTACATTCACAATGTGTGCAAAACCCAGTAGTAACTTTAAAACATTTGAGTTTTTTAATCTGTCCCTTTTTCACCTGTCCTTCATTAATATTTTCAACTTGGCAAAACTAGTTATTGACAGACCAGATTCTTTGTGGGTTGGCGTTTTTTTTTTTTCCTCGTTTCAAAGAACTCTGTTGAAAATCCCTGGTCTGAAGGCAGCTCTGGTCCTGTTCAGTATTACTTTAATAGTAGCAGAGTAGCAGAATACCACCTGTATTTTATTTCATTTTTGTCTGATATCCTAATACCCACATGGAGAGGGCCTCTGTAACAAAGATATGCAGGAGAGTAGTAAAGATCACTACAGAGTTCAGAATCTAAATTATATTGGTTAGTTTCCATTTTATTCATCAGAATTTATTTTTAAATCATAATTTGTTGTTTTATTAACAAGAGCTATGCCCCTTAGGGTTTTACCTTATGCTTCATTAGATTTTACTAAGCCATATTTAGTAGGAATTATGAGGACTGACTTTTGACGGCTTCTAGGTGGCAAGCCTGCAAACTCAGTGCGGTTGTACAGACGCAAATAATTCTCTTTACCCAGGTTAATAAAACATCCTTTCAACTAAATTAAGTTTAGAGTTAGAAATCTTTTGACTCTGGTGAAAATTCCTGGTCTGAAGGCAGCTCTGGTCCTATTCAGTATTATTTTAATAGTAGCAGAGTAGCAAAATACCATCTGTATTTTATTTCTTTTTTGCGTGATGTCCTAATACTCACTTGGAGAAGGAACTATGAGGAACCAGATTGTACAACTCCTTCTTGAAATTAAGCTCAATCTTGAATATTTTTTGTTATAACACCCAGAGATTTCAATTAGATTAGAGTAATAGGAATTTTTATTTTATTTAGAGGAAAAAGACTTGTGGAATTTCAAGCCTAAACATACTGATTTTCTTCTATAGCCAATTATGCTATAACTTGTATATATAGGAATTTTTTACTGTCTGATATAACAGAAAATAGTTCTGAGGACTTACTAAATTGTAATGTGTTACGCTGAGTTGTCTTCTTATAAAATTTCTATATTAAAAGTTTATTCTTATGTCCTTTTGTGGTGTTATTTTAGCAACCATCAAGGTGCAACACCGCTTGTTCTTGCAAAACGAAGGGGTGTGAATAAAGATGTCATTAGACTGCTGGAATCTTTAGAGGAGCAAGAGGTGAAAGGATTTAACAGAGGAGCTCACTCAAAGCTGGAAACAATGCAAACTGCTGAAAGCGAAAGGTATTTACAAAACAAAAAATAATTACTAGGAGAAATAATGTTTATGGATGTTAGATTTTTGTGATTAACTTGATTCCTCAAAACAGATAATATCAAATTTGGCTTAGTATTATCAGACCAAATCAAAATCAAATTTTAAATTTGGGAAAAATCTCATTAAATACATGAAATTTAAGGGAAAAAAAATTCTATTGATATTTTCATTTTATGGTAGAAATTTTTAAAAATAATTATTTGTTTTTCATTACAGACTCACAAACATAAATATTCTACCACTTATCACAAAGCCAAATGGAAAATGGGGTGAAATGCAAAATGCCAATACCATAGGCTAGCCTACAATCCTTTTGATAAGACAGATTGTCTATGCAAAGAAGGGGTAGCAGACTTTTCATCTATCTGAAGTTGAATAAAGGATTTTTTGTGCTGCCATATATGATGTAGTAGTAGACCTTGAAATGATGGAGAATAAAGTAAGAATTTTATGGATAAAGAGATAGTTAAAGGAGAACTGAAGATTTCAGGAAAATTGCTGACAGTTTCAGGGAAAGTACTGGGTTAGAGGGAAGTTACTAAAAAAGATCTGGACAGGCTGGATCAATGGGCCAAGGTCAAATAAGGCCAAGTGCTGGGTCCTGCACTTCGGCCACAACAACCCCATGCAACGCTACAGGCTTGGGGAGGATTGGCTGGAGAGCAGCTCGGCGGAAAAGGACCTGGGGGTGCTGGTTGACAACCGGCTGAACATGAGCCGGCAGTGTGCCCAGGTGGCCAAGAAGGCCAACAGCATCAGCAACAGTGTGGCCAGCAGGAGTAGGGAACTGATCGTGCCCCTGTACTCGGCACTGGTGAGGCCGCACCTTGAATCCTGTGTTCGGTTTTGGGCCCCTCACTACAAGAAGGACACTGAGGTGCTGGAGCGTGTCCAGAGAAGGGCAACAAAGCTGGTGAAGGGTCTGGACAACAAGTCTTACGAGGAGCGGATGAGGGGACTGGGGTTGTTTAGCCTGGAGAAAAGGAGGCTGAGGGGAGACCTTATCGCTCTCTACAACAACTGAAACGGGTCTGTGGTGAGGTGGATGTTGGTCTCTTCTCCCAAGTAACTAGCGATAGAACGAGAGGAAATGGCCTCAAGTTGCGCCAGGGGAGGTTTAGACTCAATATTAGGAAAAATTTCTTTACTGAGGGCGTGGTCAAACATTGGAACAGGCTGCCCAGGGAGGTGGTGGAGTCACCATCACTGGAAGTGTTCAAAAAACATGTAGATGTGGCACTTCAGGACATGATTAGTGGGCTTGTGGTGTTGGCTTGATGGTTGGACTTAATGATCTTAAAGGTCTTTTCCAACCTTAAAGATTCTGTGATTCTGTGAATTTCTAAAGGTCTGGTTCTGGGACTGTGCTTACTTAAAATTTTCATAAATCATACTGGCATAGAAAGTAGCAGCATGTTAGTGATATTAAAAAGTGAGATATAGGCAACCCAGAGGAAAATTGGGATGGCATAGACAAAAACCTGGGATGACAAAGGAGAAGAAATTACTAGGAATAAATTGTGATTCAGTAGCACAAAATGCAACTTCATTTACCTAAAGCTGTATGCCATAAGATGGAAGTTCCTCAGTGGAAAATGAGGGTATAGGAGAAAAGGCTTGATGTATTAGTCAGTTCCAGGCGTTGATGCTACCCTGAAAAAGGCAACGAAATTCTACAGTGCGCAAAACGAGATATTTCCACTACATAAAGACAACTGTGAGTGGTCTTGTAAAAAGCAATGGTAACTTCTGCTGTGAAGTATGTTTTATAATGCTGTTTAGCCCTGGTCAAAAAAGTTCAATTTGCCCTTTAAGAAACACGGAAAAACATTACTTCAGCGCTCAGGGGAACAGAGTGTCTACTTGCAAAAGGAGGCAACCAGAGCTCATTGTAGCCTGGCAGAGTGAAGGCTAAGAGGTGTGTGGCTGCTGACCAGAAATACTGGTTTTGAACAACATAAAATAACAGTTTAAGACAAAAGATGATGATAACAGGAGCCAAAGGATATAGATAAACCACAAATGCTTTTTTTATTGAAAATTTGGAGTGTTTCTTTTACAGTGAGCTCCCAAGACAGCCTTCTTGTAGGATTTGGATGAGGCAAGAAGCCTTGCACAGTTCAAAGGAGGCTAATTCTCCTGCAGAAATCATTGAATTGCCAGTAAACGTGACAGAACATGGGACTGAGATTAATAATGCAAGAGATCTTTCCAGTACTGTTTTGTTTTTTTAATTTATATTGGAAACAGGATATCAACGTTGTTTGGAATACTTGTTCTTATACTGAATTTATTAAAATTTGTAATTTTTTTATATCGTCTAATAATGATAATGAACTGTGCTGGAATATTATATCACAAAAGACAGGGAGTTTTGTCACATAATTGTTGTTCAGTTTGTGTCAAAATGTACACAGCCTGTACTGTAAATGAAAATTAAACTCTGTAGATGGAGTTGTTATCTAAGTTGAGTAAACAGAAAAGGTGAAACCAACAAAATTACAGAAATCATGCCACATACTCCCAGTGAGCAGATTGGAAGTTCTTTCTTATACATCAAGTGACCCCATTCATCAGAGAGGCTGTTTTAAGCCCTGAGATAGAAAATTTAATATTATTTGCAAAATTACATGTGTATAAATTATAAGAATTTGTGCATATTGCCTTTCTGACTTCACTAAATTTTATTTAAAGTTGCTTGTCACACAGAAATGCAGTTATGCTGTTTTTGTTTAACCATATGGACCAGCAGCTCAGTCCTGTTTAAATTCTGATTTTTTATTTGATAGTGTCCCTTTAATGAACATAGCTTCCTTTCTGTTATTTGACCTTCATAAATGTTATATTGTTTGCTTTGGCAAGGAAGTCAGCAGCTCTCCTTGGGGAGAGGCACAGAGACATAAACAGTGCACTACCCAGCTTGTTTGTGAACGTATTTAAAATGTCTGAAATACATTATTTTAAAAATAACAAATAACAGATGCCTACAGCAGCAAAAGCAAGTGAGTTTGTATGCTGTTTGCTTTGTAAATAAATAATGGCTTTATAACAGTTGGCTTTTCAGACCTCCACAGTTTCACTCCTCCCTCTTAGTATTATTTTCACATTTTAGAGACACTTAGATGAATGTCTTCTGTCCTCTTCCCCCCAACCAGACTCTCTTACGTTATGTATAAACCTATGGACAAATAATGGTTGCTCTTTCTAAAAACAGTCTCTGACTTCAGTTTTCTGCTCCTTATTGCATACAGCTGCTGCTGCTCTGGAAGCAGAGGCCAAAGCTGGGTTCCTGAGTCGAATTTATTTTCTCTTGCTTCTCCTCTCCTCCCGGTGGTCCTGTGCTGTCAGGAGGCAAAACTTGGTCTGTCTGTCTTCTAGCACAGGCGTTCTGTCCATCTACACAGCCCAGCGTGGCCTGTGACTGTGCCCATAAGTGCAACCAAATGTGAACTTCCACATTGTGTTGGAAACGGGAGAGAACAGCGTCTGGGCTCTGTGGCACAAGCTCTTCTGTGGGATGCATTGCTGCAATACCATTTCTTAGGCAGCTGTAATTCGTAATAAGAATAAATACCTTGAATAACATTGATTTTAATTGGGTTGTAACATAAAATGGCAAAAGTGTTTTCTATGTACCCTTTGCTATTTAATGAGTAAGCATGTGATCTTTTCACTTAAATTGCGTTGCACCTTTATTTAACCTCTCTGTGGTTATGTATTAACTAGTTAGTACTTAATGAGTGAGTAGGTCTGTTCTACACCAATGGCTGTCTTTTATTAAACGCTTTGTTTTGCTTGGGAAATCATAATAAGCAAGGAAGATGACTAAATCCTGCAGCTATGGGCAAGTAAAAATAGCTTTACAGCAGGGTAAATATTTAAAAAACAAAAAAGACAAGCTGTTTAATAGGTAATTTCTGAAATCTTCTGCACATGACGCTGCAAATGCTTCAGCAAGCTATGGGAGTTTAGGCTAATTATTCTTCAGAGGCTGTACTTCCTAAGAAAAAATACCATATGAATAGTATGAAGTTTTTCCATGGTGTAATCTTAGAAGTGAGATTCATAAATGAGACCTTTTTCTGATAACAATCGTTTGTCAATTTATTATCGTCACCAAGAACAATGGCATTTCTACAGTTAGTTTTGACTCGGAAATTACTTTTCCCTGAAATGTGTTCTTTTATTATTGCTATAAGAGATATCTAGGAATATGGTAACTGAAAGCAATTAGAAGGGAGGAAAAAAAATGTTTTTTCTCTGCTTACCTTCTGCTATTGACATCATTGTGTACGTAGTTGGTTTCACCATTTCCTTTCTGTGCTTCTCGGAGCCTGATCCTGTAAACACCTGTGCATGTAATTTCACTCAAGTGAGAAGTAGTAGGATTGTGCAGATGCCTAACATTTTACATAAGTGAAAGCAAGTGATGAGACAGTTTTCCTATTCTTCATGAGGTTTTTCATAGAGCAACAGAAAAAGTTTCCTGTTATAAACCAATTGTGAAACCAGCAAAATCGGGAGAATGATACAAGAAGCCATACAGTATTTGAAACAACTTTTTTTCTAAAGGTGGTTCATTGTCAACATGACTGCCTCATCCTAATTTTAAACTGGTTTCTTATTTAAAAGTGAGAGTTCCAGACCCTAATTTAGAGTCTGACAATTGAAGCGGGCCTGATGGATTGGTAGTGGAATGTTAAAACAGCAAAGCAGTTTCTGAACGCCAAATGGCAGAAAACACAGCAATGCCAACTTGTCTTGAAGATCAGAAAGTTTCTGAACACCTTGTTATCCAAATTTATTGTTTTCTGTGATATTTTTATGCTAGAGAAGAGACCTCTGCAACAAAGACATGCAGGAGAGTAGTAAAGATCACTACAGAGTTCAGAATCTAAATTATATTGGTTAGTTTGCATTTTATTCATCAGAGTTTATTTATAAATCATAATTTGTTGTTTTATTAACAAGAGTTGTGCCCCTTGGGGTTTTACCTTATGCTTCATTAGATTTTACGAAGCCATATTTAGTAGGAATTATGAGGACTGACTTTTGACGGCTTCTAGGTGGCAAGCCTGCAAACTCAGTGCGGTTGTACAGAGACAAATGTAATTCTCTTTACCCAGGTTAATAAAACATCCTTTCAGCTAAATTAAGTTTAGAGTTAGGAGTCTTTTCCTGATCTGCTTTGTCTCAATTTAGTGGAGGCAATGCTATAAATCTGCAGGTGGGTTTAGTTTTTAATTTAGAATGTTTCGGTGCATTCTTTTGCTCTGATGTATTTTTAACTTTTAATCCTTCGTAGTGCGATGGAAAGCCATTCCCTCCTAAATCCAAACCTACAGCAAGGTGAAGGAGTTCTTTCCAGTTTCCGCACGACATGGCAAGAGTTTGTGGAAGACCTGGGCTTCTGGAGGGTGCTGCTCCTCATCATTGTCATTGCTCTTCTGTCGCTTGGAATAGCATACTATGTTAGTGGGGTGCTTCCTTTTGTAGAAAACCAGCCTGAACTGGTGCACTGAAGCAAATGCAAAGTAGTGCATTGTGCTTTTCCCTGTTTTCATCTTATTTTGAGCTTCTTGGAATTCTTTTGGTGCAGGCAGTGGCAGCTATATATACTGTTTGCCTTTTGTACTTATTAACCCCTTTGAAAGAGGGATTAATTCATTTCAAGTAAAACACTAAATTCTAAAGCATTCATCAGCTACCTCTGACTTATCTTGACTTGTGAGCAAGATGTGAAGATAATCCTCTCTGTTGATAAAATATTATGATTAGAAAAGGCCTTTCATAATGAATATTAAATTCCTGGCATGAAAAATATATCCTAGTATAGACCAATTTGATTTATTTTCCCTATGAAGAGAGGTAAATCAATTGATGCATTTTTTTGTATGTGCTTCAGTTGAAAGAAAAATATTCCTTTAAAAGTCCAACTCAAGAAATCTGAATAATACAATAACACATTCTGATGTATAGACAGTAATAAGCTGCAACTTCGTAGTTCTCATAGTGCCTCCCCATAGTTTCAGATCTGCTAGTTTATAAGAAGAATGAGAAACAGTTCAAGTTTTACTATGTCTTTAATGTATAGATTACTTCTTTATTTATTAGGTTAATGTAGTGATTCTTCCCCAGATTAATTTGATGTTGTTAATACCTGTCTGAAGTAAATTTTGTAGAACAATGCTGTTTGTTGTGCTTTGGAAGTAAAGTTGTTTCAGCCTTAGGCTGAATATTTTGCTGTTTTGTTGAAATGTTACTAAGCAAACCTTTCTTTGTTAGGGCGGTTAAAAAGTGATTTAGGTGTTCTGCTCTGTATATAATAATTCTGCAAGGCCATTGTCTTGTGTGAAATATGTCATGAAGGATAACTTTTTCTTCCTCCCACACGGACCAGACTGAACCATATAATTGTATTATTTTCATGTTTGTGGAGAGGACTTGATTGAATAGAATTCCTTTCTAGAATTGTTTTCCATTTCAGTTGTTTTCAGACAGCACTTACAGGCTTATGAATTAGTTTGTGAGTATGCAGAATAAAAGTATTTAAAACGTTAATATTCAGGAACATTGTATGAAATGAAATCTTGACCCATTCTGTACTTAGCTGTGAAATCCTTTGTTTGTAAATAACCTAGGGATACGAATCGGTTAAAATACTCTTTTATGAAGACTAGAAAGGTACTACATAGTTAGTTGGAGGTTTTCAAAGAAAGCAGATTCTCTCCTTCCATGCTGGTTAGACATCTAACTCTTGTTGTTGCCATTGCCTTGAAAATCCGAAACAAAATGAATTCTGCAAACCTAATGAATCTTTTTTTTTCTTAGCCAATCCTAAACTGTTGCGAAATAACATCAAACATTTATAAAATTATAAATTACAATAAGTATTGATAGAAGTACCTACATCTCTCTGTTCTGCTACCATGTATATTTTTCTTTCTTGTTCATGGGTTTGAGTGAAGAGAGTTGTTGTCTTGTCTTTGTTTTGATGTGTGGCATGGGCTTCCCTGACCTGGGCCCCATTCTAAATTGCATCTGAATAATTCTTGATCGTATTACTTTAGTTAGAGGTTAATGAAACAATACTTTTCTAGCAGCTGCAATGCCACAAAAAGGAAAGTCTCTTAAAAAATAAAAAATATAATAAAAATAAAAAAAAAGAACATACTCCTCTTCTGAATATTTCAATATTGATTCAGTATGTTCATGAACAGAGAAATATAAACTCATAGTATACCTAAATTGCATTTACTTCTCTAAATAAGTGCATTTCTCTTAATAATACTCTGTATCTTGAATAATCATGTTGTCTTTCAGTATGTATTATCTGCATAATTTGTAATTGTATTCTCAGTATGGGTGAATGCCACAAATAAATATATGTAGTAAATATGTTTTGTTTTATTATTGCATTAGTGCAGCGGTAATGATGCTACCCCATTTTACTGAGTGAATTTGGTTGTTGTGTATTGATAATGAGCATTTCAGAAGTGGGGAGGTTCCTTCCCTGAGAAATGGAAACCACGCTGTTGGTTTAAATGAGGTTTTAGAACACAGTTTCTTTAGATTTGCCTGTTTTATTTTCAGTATTGTTACTGAATCACAGTTGCTGTCTGTCTGTCTCTCTCTAATCTAAAATTTCAGGTATTGAACAGGTGATCTAGAGGCCCCTCAAGACTTAAGATTACTTATGAGGGGGTACAAAATATAACCAAGAAAACCAAAGCTTGAACCTTAAGTAGCCTTTCCTGCTTTGCTGTACAGGCGTATGCATAAGCAGTTTAGGAACTGCGCATTGAAAAGTTTTGAAAAATCATGTGTGTGTTCCAAATGAACTTATATCCCTTTGGAAACCCAACGAAATCCAGAGCACGCTGTTTGAACTTCACTGTGTAACAACTGCTACTCTTTGAAATAAGGATGTGATCAACGTCTGACTAAAAGAGGAGTTTATTCTGTACATACCTCTGTTATTGAAAAAGGACAGCTGCACCTTTCAGTATATCTATAAACACTAATGACTTCCTTTTCAAAGGTTGATTCTAAAGAATGAATTTACCTCCTGTACGCTAGATTTCAAGGAATACAATCTGTCTTTCTTACAGGAACAGAAAGAGGACTTTAGCCTACTTCCTACTGAAGCTTTTGTCATAGGGAGTTTCACTGTTCAGCATAATGGCATAGATCAGTTTAGATGGTCTGCTGGTCAATAAGACTTCTTTTATTTATTATTGCAGTGGTGTCTAGATACCTTGATCCAGGGACCCCATTTTGCTAGGCCCTCTTCAGATCCAAGGCAGATTGCTGTCTCGAGCTGTTCTCAGGCTAACGAGATAAAACAGAATAAGAAAGTGAGAGAGAAAATAACCGTGAATGATGAAGTGATTTTTTTCCAGCGTCATAAAACAACTTTGTGGACAAGATAGTGCAAGGTAAATTGGAGTGTAAAATGGATGCCCATAGGCTACTCTGCAGTGGGCTGTCCCTGCGCTCACGTTTATTCCATGCCAAGATCACAGCTATCTTACCTCATAGTAACATGTTCACGTACCATATCTCTTTATCTTCAAAGGCTTCTGTTTTCACTCGTATTGGTAGTTTGCTTTGTAGAAGGGGATGATCTGTTGTGTGACTGTCACAGATAGGCATTGTTTCTGGTTGCTGCAGTATAACAGGTATTTCATTACTGGACGTGATCAGGCACCGTGAGGTGTATCATCATGACAAGCTCCTGTGGGAGGAAGAACATGGTTTCACTTTAAAGTATTGAAACAGAAGATCCGGGCAGGTTCTGGGTCTGCAGCTGATCTAAAGTTTGATTTTAGCATGAGTCAACCAATCCCACTGGCAGTTTTTCATATCTTAAGTAAGTAAAAATAATCAACTCACCAGTGTAGATGGGCTAGTTAGCTAGGTAGCTCTTTTTCTAATCAAAATATGTTTGGTCATAATACGTTAAAGAAATGCAAATTAAATAATTTATTCAGAAATTCAGTAGCATCATTTTAAAGTAGTACTTAGAAAGTACAAATTGCAAGTGAAAACTCTCCTGTAAACTCAAAAAATGGATATTATCTATTGTCATATTCAGAATTTTCAAAAGTCTAGCTTACATTTAAACATTACCTGAAGTTGACCTTTAACAGAACTGATTTCTTCCTCAGCTGACACAAAGGTTACTTTGTTTCTGAAGCCAGTTGTTCCTGAAGTTATTCCTGTTTCTGAAGGCAGCTCTTTGTTAAATTGTCACTTGATTCATATTTGAATTGGTGGTTAAAATAAGTCTTAAATGATGTGAGAATTAAGTCAGAATGCTTTTCCTTCATTCAGTGTTCTTTTCTTACATTTCAGTGTTAATCCTTGTAGATTGCTTACTTGGGATATACTTTGTAAAATCTACTAAGTGATGCAAAATGTTACAGAAATTGTGACTGCCAACTGTTACTGCATTTCTCACCCCTGGTGTTGGGGCTGCCTAGAAGAATTCAAATGTCATTGCACAGTTTCGTAACCTGCAGTTCTCTGTAAACTTGGGAAGTGCTGAAGTACTGTTGAGTCATGAATCTTGAATCCCTGTTAATATTATGAAATTAATTTCTGGTGACAGTCGAGATAATTCTGTTACTGCACTTGCAGGGTAGTATGATGCACCTGCTACCTTAAACTTCAGTACTTCAGGTGAATTTTGTGGTGCCTGGCATCTTTTGTACTGCTCTTACAAATGCTTCAAAGAAGGAAGACTTTTAAAATACACAGTATTAGGAAACAAGTGCACCTAATAGGTAGCTCTTTGCTATTTATTGCCGGGAAGCAAAGTGTTCCCAGGGTCACGCTGCCAGAGAAATCGGAGATGAAAACTAGGAGTCTCCGACTGACAGTGATCTGGTGTAGTCTGTGCTCTTATGCAAAGCAGAACCTACGCTCTGATGTTGCAGCTGAAGCAGTCTGTATACAGAACCCTGAAAAATGTGTCTTGCTGTCGGCATTTACAGTTTTTAAATCTTTGCTGTAACCAAGCATTAAGCAACTAATATTTCCTAATGACTATGATGAGACAAAACTATTGTTCTTCATTACTACCAAGGGAATTGGAAATCTACTGGAAATTGCCATAACTAAAAAGCAACAAATCAGAATTTCTTCTGAAGTCGAAGTGTGGACAAGTCACAACAGTGGCTTCAAGTGACACGCTCTTTCTGCTTGTGATTTTAAACTACCTTCTGAATAAGGAAAAATGAGGAGACGTTGGGAACAGAATTTGTTGTGTGGTACGTATATGGTTTGCAGAATGTAGGAGAGTAACGAATGCAGTGAGACAAGACAGCAGCAAGGGAGGCAGAACAGTGTGATACCTTCATGAATCACAGCCTAAAGGCCAGTCCCAACGCTCGTACGAAGTGCAAGGAGTGACCAGCAATAGCCTCCTAGCAGGAGGAGGATTTCACTGGCTTGTGATTACACCATCTCACAGGGGTGGCCATGCAGCTCTGCAACCTGAGCTGGCCCTTCTTGACTTTCAACGTCTAGAGCGCTGCTATTTCAGACAACTGCATGTTTGAATGTGTGCCTACATTAACAGCTGCTCATGTGGAAGCCAAACTGGTTCCTCTTATACAGGAATCCTTCTGCACATAGGTTAGCAAAAGAAGTTTTACCAATGTGAACAGAAGTTCTTTGTAAAACATCCAATATTTCTGGTGTATTAAATTATGTTTATCTGAATATCAGAAGGCAGGAAGCCAGATGAAGGATCAAGTGTGTGCAATAATACCTCATTTTCCTTTGCCAAAGAATAAAGAACAGATAACATTCTCTTAATGCAAAGCAAGACTAAAGTCATAGTAAGTTTGTTTTGCACTGTAGAATATTAATTCCTTACTGAGCCAACTTCTTAGTATGAGGAATTTTTCAAGTAACATAATCTTTGGCAGGTAAGTTTTCTAGTAAAAAGGCTGACATAGCCTTGCAGGCGTGTGAAGGTAGTAATGCTTCAAGGTTGTTCTGGCTTAATGAAGGTGCATATTGAAACAAAGCTTGTTAATAAAGATAGTGGATTTCTGCTAGCATGTAAGAATTGAAATGCGATATGCTCATCCTCATATTGCTGCTGTCTCATTGCAGGCTGAACACCTGGCTTGGTTTGTTTTGGTGCAGATATTTTCAGACAAAAATTGAAGTAGGTAGACATCTGTAGGTTTAAGTTGGCAAGCACAGTTTCGGTAGTAGACATAAAGAATAATGGCATACCCTACTAAAAGTCATAGCAGCTTGTATGTGGACTGCTCAATCCTGCCAGACGTGTTCCTCACAGAACTGGTGGTTTTTCTATTTATGGTATTGATTTGAATCCTTCTGTCAGTTGATGAACACCAGTGGTTAACATGGGGCTTGAACTGAAGGCTGTCTTCAAAAATTTTAATTATAATAGAAGTCAAAGCTTTACTCTTTATTTCAAAGTTCAAGGCACTTTTTTTTTTAATCTAATGTTTACTAGAATTACAGCCTGCAAATGTGCACAGATAATGAGCATGTGTGTGTCCTTACTCTCTGCACTCCCATGCCAAAAGGAGGTTTAGGAATAGCAAGCAAGGCCTCCAGTGAGATCAGTTTGAAATAAGGCTGATTTAAGAAATTCTGCTTTTTGTCATTGGATTGGTATTTAATATACCACCAGCTCTGTTTTTATTTGTTGCACTGACTCACACTCATATTTTTTTGGTCTCAGTGTACAGTTTGGGAAGTGTAGATCACATTACCTACCTGGCAAAGGTGTGCTTCACCCACTGAGCAGCACTATTTTGATAAGAAGTGAATTCTTTTGTTTCAAAATGTTAGTCAGTTCTCTTTGGTGTTTAGCATCCTGCTGTCTGCTTCACAAAGTGAGCAACTCATTTGCTATTATGGTACAGTTTGTTTAGTTAAGGACTTGGTTGTTTTGTCCATTTTTCATGTGAAATGCAACAATGGTTGGGGGAGCTGTTGGCCTTGGCTTTACCTGGTCCTCCAGAAAGCCTCTGCAGATGGAGCAAACACTTTGAGGATTAAAAGGCAGTCTGGCGGTAAAGCTGGAGAGGTGTCTCTTCTCTGCATTTCCAGGCTTTCCAGGACCCTGGGAATTGTGTATTGGGTATTTGGAGTCACTCTGCCAGAAGGACAAATAGCTTTGTAGAAACTTTTGGCCTTTATGTATGTTCTGAAATTCAAAGGTGTACAGTCTTGAAAGCTCTTGTCTCCCTCCAGGCAACAAGCTATGCTCCAATAGAGCAATTAGGAACACTTTATATGTATTTTTAAGCCAAGAAAGCAATCTAACTGCAAGTCAGTTTTCAAGTCTTAACTAAAGTAAGGCTACAAGGCCACAGACTTCACCTCCTGCCCACACTCAGGCACCTGCTACGTTATTCCCTGCCCCTGCCCTGGCACTACTGCTAGCACCCATCTGACCCCAAGGACCTGAATCAGGGAGATCTGCCAGTTAGCCCTACCAGATATTTACTCTCACTCCCACTGCATTCTTCCTAACTCTGCCCTCCCCTCCACACCTCTATCATGCTTCAGCTAGGCTTGAGGTTTATCCCATTTCTTCTCCTCAAAGGATTCTGTTCATAAAATGTATCTCTTCCCCATAACTTCTTTGCATTTTGCCATCTTCATTGCTTAGAGCACACTATCCCCCATCTTGTTTGAGCTATTGCTCTTTACCAGGTATCTTGATTTGCCTAGCCTAGTCTATGCCAAAAGCTCTTAATGGGATGGAAGATACCGTATTTTGAAGAGAGGGTTATCAGCTGCCTCCACTTCACCAGTTCACTGCTAGCAGTAATAGTTTACACTTTCCCATAATAAAGAGACAAGACGCTGATGTTTTCAGTTTTACTTCCTTTCTCTAATGCTGTAGTTGATTTTTTCAGTACCTTCGTTAAATCAAATTAAGTCACATGTGGACTGCTTCAGCTTTCAATAGAAAATAACTGAAATGTGACCTGGGAACAAACTGAGCCTGGTTTAGGTCAGTGGATATGAGGAATCCACACATCACTTGTGAGACTCTCTGGATAGCAGGACTTGATGGAGACCAGTCTTCGCTCCATGGAACAGGGTATTGTAGCCTCTGGACTCTCATAGTCTACAGCAGCAGCACAGATCACAAGAACCCCATCCAGGGATGCCTCAGGTCTACCACCCTTCTTTGGCTATGGCTCCATAACAGGCTTATGCTGGGCCTATAGAGGATGCTGAAATAGCCTCTAGAGTGGACGTACACCATTGGAGATACTCCCCTTCTGTTGCAAGACTTGTGACATAGGACAGAGTTAGTCTACGGAGGCCAAAACAAATGTTAAGAGAGGAGACCGGTGTGGTTCCTAGTTACCAGCAAGTGTCAGTGAGCTGGTAGAACCAGCTGCACATCTACCGTGGTCTACTAACATAGCTCGGCTTTTTCAGCTGTGCCCTGTCACTTCACAGATGAGACAAGGATGCATAGCCGGTGCGATGGCGGGGAGGAGAGGAAGTGCTCTGTAGTCTGTTACCTCTACATGGCCAGTTAGCAAGCAGTTTGGAGGCCACAGAGCATAGGTGAGAGCCACTGGGCACAAAGGAGAGCATCTTTTCTTCATAAAAAAATACCTTATGTGAGTAACTTCCCCTGGTTTTGGTTGTTTTTTTTTCATAGGCAAGCAATCATTAGGATCTGAGGTTCAGCATGACTTTTTGGCACGTGAAGGAAGAATGCTGAAAGTTGTGGATCAAAAAGAGTAAAAGGGGAAAGATTCAGAGAGAGATTAGCAACTTCCTTAGAAACTGCAGATATTTCTTAGGAAAACTGGGCAGACGCAGACATGCTCCTGGCAGAAGGAACAGTTTTGGGAAAATCTTTTCATTTTCATTCTTCCAGTTAGAGATATCAAAGTGTCATTTTACCAGAGCTCTCAAAATGAGCAAAACGTTCCCAGTTTTGTAACAAGAAACATAAGCAGAATGGGAGTTTTTCCTCTTGACTAAAACTGATCAGATTTTTATTGTGACTTTTATTTGTAACATCATTTAAGACCTTTCTGTATCCTGGGACTCAGAAGGCTGTATTTCTGAAACGATAATGCATAGCAGCAGTAGTGTCTGGTTCTGACTTAACTACCCGCAGAGTAAGTTTAGAATGTCAGGTTCTAAATTAAGTATCAGAATATGTGATTTCCCCATCTATTTTTTACGTGTGGGTATTGGATCAGGAGATCTTTCAGCTGCTTGACTTTAACCAAAGCCAAGTTCAACTAGGGCCATTCAGTTCTTTATTCTCTACTTTCAGGGTTTTTTGGTGTGGATACTTTCTTTGTCACTTGAATCTCAGTTTCTACCTCTCAGTGCACAAAAAAGATTGTTGTAGGTACTTCAATTTTAATCTGCCAGCAATAGGTTGGGATTTATCCCATGACATAAATTGTATAAGCATAAATGAGATGCCGTCAGAAGCGGGTATGTGGAGCAGGCAGCTTGCAGCTTGAACTGCTCTGTGCATTAAGGCCTTCACAAGTCTCATTTGATTATTCAGGGAGCTATGTCAGGTTGGGCATCTCCCTTCTGTTTACCTATAAAAGGAAATGAAGTTTTTATGGATGGAGACCCTTAATGGAATGGAAATGAATTCTTTATTCCCACTCCAGAGCCAGATTCCAGACGGTCTGGTTATAGCATTGTCACGTAATCGGCACTTCCTTCCACACTCGTCTTGGTTAATGGCTGACAAAGGTCTTTGAAATTGCAAGGTCAGTTCCATTTAATTTTCTTAGTTTTCCTAAAATATTTAATCTTTACAAGGAGTGAATTAATATTTAAATTCTTAATTTGCTTAAAACAGGCTTGTTTCTTTTTAAATGTTCCAGTATATACAGATAGGTCCAGCACTGAGGAGCAGACTGCTACGATACAGTGCAGTAGCATAGAAGTAGTCTTCCAGAAGCTGGAATAACGGTATCACTGCTGGTTTCTTACAGTCTTGTGGATGCCAGGATCTGTGTGGAAGGGAAAGGTTCTGGCTTCTCTGATCTTTAAAGCTACCTTGGGATAAATCTTCATAAACTTAATTTGAAATCTCAGACACACGTTGGATTTTCTTTGTACTGGGAATCTCATGACATAAGGCTGTTGTGTCTGACTTTTCTGACAGTTTTGTTAAAAACACTGTCAGAACAATCATCTCCCTCGTGTTATTCTAGTGCTCCTGTTTCTGGCTAACGCGCTGGTGAGGTGTGACAACTTAAACAGAAGTTGACTCATGTTTTTTGAATGGAAGAAAACATTTATTTTTTTAAACTTAATGCTTACTTTATCTGTACCTTTTGTTCCTTTTGATTCCTCTTGTCCCTTAAGAGTTTGCTGGAAATACACATTCCACAGTGAGTCAGCATGGCCTGCTGGACGGAGCAGAAGGCAGATTGGGAGTTATAAATCCAAGCACTTACTTGCTGTGTGGCCTTAAAAAACTTGCTTAACCTCTGCTTCCCCACCAGTAAAATCAGTACAACTTACCCATCTTTGAGTGATGTTGCCATTAATATGCATAAAAAGACTTTAAAAGTAAATACTGGTACTGATAGCATGTAGGCTTTTTTACTCAAAGTAATTGTATGAATTTTACCCAATATATTCTAAGCATAATCTAATGACAAAGGACTATATATTCCTTGATATGTCAACTTTTAATCTCATTGTTGCTTCCTATTATTTCTTTAGCATTCCTAGGCATGCATGAATTGCAGTCAGAAGCTCCGATCTTACATCATCACTTTCCAGATGAGACTCCTGCACTGGTGTGTGAAGTCCCGTTGACTTCAATGGCTGTGGGCAAGAGCAGTCAGTGTCCAGAGATGATTTAGATCCAGAATCATGGCCAAGTATGGAAGACCTGCCTGTTTTCAGCTAGGCATAATAAAATGGAAGAGGACTAAAATACAGAAGCTGAGACAGGTGTCTGCCGTTCCCTAAAGTTTTTAAGAAACGCATTCCCAGGGTCAGTGCCTCTGGCTGAGGTTCAGTGTAGGCAGAGTAGGAAGGATTGTGAGACCGAGGCACTTCCCTTTCTTCTTTCTGGTGGATGCAGGGGCTCTCACATTTCCCCGTTGAGCAAGGGATCAGTTTTCATTCTGGAAACAACTTTGGCAGCCAGAGGATGTATGAGCTATGGAATCGGAGCTTTGGAAGGTCTTCAGTGACATTTCTCCACTCTTAGCACATCATTTAATGACAGCACTTGATGGCCAGGCCCTAAATCCAGCACCCAGTCTCAGAAGTCAGGCCAGACATTGCGTGTTTGTGTGCAGGAAGCTGGGGGGGTGCTCTCCAGCCGTGTCTTGGACTAGCTGTGGAACTACTTTGCTCAGGCTGCTCCAATCCCACAGTTACTCTAACTTTCACAGGGTGAAGGAGAGCTTTTAAAAAGGGGCTTCTTTCTATCCTGTAGCATTTCCTAGTCTTACCCATTCTCCCTGGGTTGCCAGTCCAGGCACTCACCCAGGATCGTATCTTAAAGGTCTTATTCAGCTCTCGTACAGCCCTTGCCAGCACCCGGTCCTGTGCAGTAGAGCTTAGTGCCAAAACCCCTCACAGCCATGAGGAAGCAAGTAGATTGTTCTCAGAGCAGACAGGGGCTGGTGGCCCAACATGTCTCTTGGTATCCAGAAGGAAGAGAGAAGAGGGGGGGCGGGGAGGAAGGTAAAAGCAATCGAGAATCCACTGAGAGACAGAAGGGGGGAAGAGTAAAGGGAACCCGGGGTCCTGATGGCAGGTAGCACTTTATGAGGCTTTATTTTGTCTGCAAAACTCACTGCTTCCACCACCACTGTGCACAGTGTTGGACTGTGGAAACAAAATGCCGGTGTTCGGGCTGCTGCATTGCAAAAAGTTGCCTAGAAATGTCATCTTGATTGTGATGGGGCAACATGGCTAACATCAGAGACACCTATCCAGTATGGAAACAGCCAGATTAAAGAGCATTCTTAGGGCTACAAGAGGTGTAAGTTAGGCAGTTTTAGAGCTCCTGTGTAAGCTTCATTGCTTCTATTTTCTGTTGTGTTGTGCTTTATAAAATGTCCTTTACGACAGATTTTATTGCACTAGGATGGGGCAAGATCAAGTGTGAACTTCTGTCATTGGGTGTTTCTTGTCTTATTCTGCATTGGTCACATTGACTGCTAAGAGATCTGTCACTTACATTGATTGTTAAATTTTAAAATAAGAGTAATTCTGATTCTAGAAAAATCTTTTTCCCTCTGCGATCAAAGGTCCATCTTCCTTTAGAGCAGTTGTATCCTTTGCATTCCCTTACTTAGCTGCTTGCTCATCTTTCATGAGGATAAACATAGAGTTTGAGGGAATTTCCCAGGTGGAAACTCCCTGTTCTTTATGAGAACACTGTGTGCAGCGTTAACTGTGTGCAACAGCCACTTTCCTTTCAGTCCAGTATCATTTTTATTAGCTTCATTGTCTTTCCTGGGGGAAAAAAAGTTGAGAAAATGACTTATTGACCCCTTATTAGTTGTCCAGATTCCAACCTCACTTTCCCCACTGTAAATCCAGTGTAACTCTACTGAAGCAATGTTATTACCCCAGCTTTCAACTATAGAGTTGCCCATCTTCATTGTCTTGAGGCTCACTGTACATAGAGATATCCAGTAGAGATTGACAAAGCTGTCTAATAAACAAAACTGTCGTCTCTTTCCAGTTGTGTGAATTGCAGGCAACTCTCCAATCATTCACAGCCCAGAAAAGTATTTTTGGATATGGGCAGCTCATCGGTTCATCAGAGATAATTGCTATGCCTTAGCAGGGCAGTTACTTGTTAAGTAACTAACTTACTTAGTTACTTAACAAGTAACTTATCCAGTGGATTTTGTCTTAGCAGTCCTGTGAATGTAAATACATAGTTATAATTTATGAGAGAAACACAGAAGTGTGGGAATCCTGGTTGACACTTACTCTGGGAATGGGGGAAGAGATGAGTAAGCTGAGTTACATTACTTAAATGCTGTCACTGGCAGACTATAAGCATCTTTAAAACCCTGTGAAATGTGTAGATTCCTCTTCTAGAGACAAGATTAACTGTTTTCCATTGCCAAATACTCTTCAAGGAGTTGTTACAATTTGTAAACAAACAAATTTCTTTGCCATTACAAATCACCAGCCCAGGCAGATTTTAGTCAGTATGGCCCCCCGTCACCCTGCTGCACTGTCCATGTTGAAGGCACACCCCTTTTATTCTGCCAAAGCTGGGTGGTTGCTTTGTTGTTTGTTTTGGTTTTTTTTTTAATGAACCAGCTCTAAGATGAGATGCTTGCCTGCTTTTGCGACTCTTAGATGATAAGAGTTGATCCTTTGGTTGAACTGTACCAACAAGCAGGCTGAGGCTTTCCGCAAGCTCTTTCAGTTTAGGTCCATTCAGCTCTCTGAAACACCAAAATAAGCTTAAGTTTTGGAAAAGGTGGTTTTACAGCCAAATGATCTTAATCCTTTCCTAAAAAAAAAATAGCTATAATAAGTGCAAAGTGCAAGTCTGTACGCTGTTCTCTCAGTCCTTGCAGATGCAGGTACTAATGTGCTAGAATTCAGCAACAGTGCTTGTGTTGGTTAAAAATGCTTGTAAAACTAAGACATGCAAGATAATCTTAATGTATGGAACTTGGTTACTCAGTATTAAGTAAGTGATGAATCTAGCTAAATTAAGTATTGATTAAAATGCTTAGGCTCTGCTTGCAACATCTTTAGCTTAAAATTCTGAATGCATATTCTTTGTATTGGGAAAAATTTTTTAAAAAGTAACTTGGCGTTTTAATAGCAAGGTAGTTTGAAGACCAAGTCCTGAAACAAGTCCTGAAAGCAGTAAAATTATTCTGAATAGCATATTGGAAAGAAATGAAGCCAGGTCTCTGTAGAGAAGGGAGAGCTGGTTAACCATCTCAGCCGAGTAGAAAACAGAGAGTCTAAATGAACTAGACTAGATGTGTCTTTCTACATAAAGAGTGACTCCAGCCAAGTAAAAAGCCATGTGATTCAGGCAAGGAAAAATACTGTCTCGCTGGGAATAATGAAGTATGATTCCTTTTAAAATACAATTAGATTTCAGTTCTGTATTTCCCTCACCCCATTTTAATGGCACCCTGCCTCATTTTTCAGTTTTCAGTGGCTTTGTCCTTACTTTCCATGTTTATTCATCATTTATACGATACACTGAAGGCCTTTTTGTGAGAAAGTGATGTTACCCTGCTGTGATTACCTCACGATATCAAAATGGGAAATCATAAATTCTATGCTCTTTTCTTAATTTATGTAACAGGTATCTTTTTCCCCTATGCTAACAATGAAGGACAGAGTCCAGCACAAACTTTGTAAGGCACAGGCAGTGTAGTTCCAAAAAGGCTGATGTGCATGAGATTACCGTCACAAAGTCTTCCAGAGACCTTGCAGGTACCAGATTCTTGAGAGGAACTGGCTCCTGTTCCAGCTAGTGGCAATGCAGTCTTCGTGGACTTACCCAGATTCACCTGTCAGTGGGTGCGTGCAATGTGCTTCTGGAGCTGTGCAGCATAAATGTTATGGATCTAAGTCATTCTCTTTGAGCTTTGGTTGTAAGATAAAGAACAGTAAAAATTCCTGTAACCCCCTTGAAATCCACCTCCTGAACAGCAGAACTGGGTTCTGCTGGGAGACGCCATCAGCCCCAGCTGTGAGACCTGCCACTTGGTTCCCAAGCTGCTTGAGGAACTGACTCATCTGAAAACGTTCGGTTGTTCTGCGGTCTGAGCGCAAGGAGGCCAGGGAGCGAGTATCACCATATAACTGACCTGATATTGTTCAAGACTATTGTTGAGGGGCTATAGATCCAGCCCACTAGCTATGAGTGGCGTCAGAAACCTAACAGTTCACCAAGGCACCCCAATTCTTTGTGCTACTTGTTTGAGGTGGCACCCTGCCTTTTTTGGACCATCATAGTTTGGGAACAAAGATGTAATGAGTATGGATGGAGCTTTATAACACTGTGAGACAGACTGGGATCTGCGAAAATGAGATTTTTTTGAGCAGACAGTATTTATGTATGTTGAGAAAAATATTGGGTAAGTATAGAAAGAATGTAAACATGGATGTGAATGGAATGGGCTAAACCAGTGCAAGCCTGGCCGGTGAGTGCTGTGAAAGGATGCAAAAAAAGGCATACACACAAAAAAAAAGGAAGTATAGCATGGAAAATCTATCAAACTGAAATTAGGCAACTATGAAGTAAATAGATTCAATTTTGATGGAGTTACTATGCATTTAAATACCTGTTTAACTGAAAGCTGTACCTGGCCTTAAGTACTGACTTCATGCTTCTCCATATTCTTCTAGTTCTTTCCCTGAAACAAGCTCTTTCTATCAGTAGAACACAATCCACCATTTTACAAAGAGTTTCCATGTTCTTAATCATGTGTAGCCTAGTGTCCCTCAACCGAGAGCAAGAGCGGTTTCTGTTAGGCGTGGCACAAGTTCCTTCACGGCATGCAAACCTTGTTCAGACATTACCGAAGTATTAATCACCACGATACCCTAGAGCTGAGAGTGCTGATGGCAAGGCTTGGTAATAATAATGGGTGTTTCATATCTTCAAGAAGTGCATCAGGAAGTAAATTGTTTCTGGAGAAATACCAACTGACATTACAGGAGTTTGAGCCACATTCTGCAGGAGTCAGCAAGACATTTTCTGTGGACAGCAGTGTTCCTGACTGGACTTGTCACCTTTCATCCTAAACAGAATGAAAAATACAGATTATTTGAGCTGACCTTAGTATTCCTCATCCTCTGACATGCATGTGCATACATCATCATGCTGTATTGGACAATTGTCATTTTCCACCCCAAAAGTTACTTCAATCTGTTTCCTGTCTATGGCACTAATTTGCAATCAACTTGGGGATTTCTTCTAAAGCATGCCATTAATTTTTAATTTATATTTTTTAACTATGACAAAAATATTATGCATTAGCATTAAACAATTACCATCACTCATACTATCTGTCCATCAGGTACGTGGCTTGCTATGAGGATGGTCCTCCCAGAGGAAGAACAGGGAAGCTGTGGCTTTCTTGGGTCTTTCTGTCCCAATGTATGTTGTAAACTCAATGGCAAAAGCAAGAAACTATTTTACACCTTAAGATACATCCATTTGAACTTCCAGCAAAGGCAAATTTTACAAAGCTTTCACTCTATATGGGCTTTTACGACTAGCCACATCTTTGAGTGCATTCCAGTAATGCTATAAGCACTGTGCCTAACATCTGTCCAGTGGGGTTTGTTCTCTCACTGTTGCCATGTGTCCATGCTTTCCAAGTGAGCTGTTCAACAAAAAAAGCATCAGTCTCTCTAGAACTCTGCTTTCTGCTATTTTTGCTCAAACTTCCCTTCCTTGGATAATGCCTGTCTTCATCCAGATATCCAAAGCAACTTTGCAGGCTACTGAGTAGCTTCAGCAGTTGCAGTTCCTGTGTGGGAAGATACAGACTTTTTTCCTCAAAATAGCTCTTCTGTGAACTTGTGTGCTATTTCCTTTTCCTGCCTCCAAAGACCTTGAATAGCTCTCTAATTCTGGTTGTTGGAAAGCTGTCACTAAGCTCTTCTTATTGCCTAAGCAGAAACAAAACTGAAAGTTCAGTGTGCATGACCCCCTCAAAACCAGCGCCTGCTCTGAGCCTCCAGTTCTGGGACAGCTCTTCTGACGGCGAGACAATCCTGATGGGCAATGATAGCGGCTGAGTTGCATTGACTCCACTGGGTTTGACCCATCCCGCAGTGAGCTTCTTTACGGCTGTCTGTTGTGACATGCAGGGCTTTCCACCATCCAAACCTGCCCCAAATGCCTACAGCTAGTCCTCTAGCATGAAAGCCTTCTTCAGAAGTAGATGTTTCCACTTCTTCAGAAGCGGATGTTTTATCCTCGGAAGACCATGACTGACAGTGTCACCAAAAGCCCTGTCTGCCTTTTTGGCACAGTAAAGATCCCCTGAGCTTTCTCAATAAGTTGTCTTCAGTTTCTTTGCAAAAAGCCTTCCCTCTTAAGTGCAATTTTTCCATCCCCCCTGCTGTCCCATTCAGTGTTAGGAATGAATCACAGTTGTGAAGTAAATTCATCATCTGTTCGAATTGAGTTCAAAGCTTCTGAGCGCTGTAAATGAATCTAATTTTTGCTGTCGCAAGGATGGCCTGGCCTAATGTGGGAAGGGAAGAAAAGGAATAGAGGGAAAGATTGGGGCGGTCCTGAAGTCAGACTTGCTGCTTCTGCCATTGCCAGTGCAGTGGGAAGAGGGGAGCGTAGTGACTGCTGCTGCTGGGTGGGCTGTCTTTGTGAACCGCAGGTAGCACAGAGAGGAACAACCAGCATGGAACTACACAGGCAAATGGAGAGAAACCTGAATAACCACATCATCTACTACAGCAGGCAGGAATCTTGTGGAAAATTAGTGCATTAAGAATATTAGTCACTATAGATGCAGCTGGTGAGATTCATTAGGAGCACTCACTCACAGTTATTCCTGCAGCATCTTTTAACCATGGGATTTCAAAGCATCTACCAGAAAAAAACCAACACCACACTAAAAACCCCCCAACATTTAAAAGTCTTTGAGCCCCAAATCAACACTTCCCACTTGGTATAAATATAAATAAAAAAACCCAACCAACCTCAGTTAATTTGCAAAGTCAAGCATTCAGAAAATGTTACAAATATCTTTTTGTCCACATTTATTGTGTTTTTTTTATACAGGGGCTGCAGCTCTCAAAGCATCTTACAATCATACAAAAATCCTCCCTATGTCTCTGTAAGAAGGTGAGACATGGACTGGATAAGTGGCAATAAAGTAGATGGAAAATTGGCTGGATTGCCTGACTCAAAAGGTTGGGATCAGCAGTACAAGATCCATCCGGTGGCAGGTTACTAGTAGTGGTGTCCCTCTGGGACCGATACTGGGGCCAACACCGTATAATGCGTTTATTAACAACTGGAACCTGTGGATGATACCAAATTGCAGGGATGTGGTTGATATGCTGGAGGGCTGGGCTGCTATTTAGAGGGACCCTGACAGTGGGAGGAATGGCCTGACAGGAGCCTCATGGTAATCACCAAAAGCAAATGCCAAGTCCTTCACGTGGGATGGAATAACCTTGTGCAACGGTTCAGTCTGGCCAACTGTCTAGAAAGCAGCTTTTTAGAAAGGGACCTGGGTGTCCTGGTGGATCTCAAGCTGAACATGTGGCAGCAATATGCCACTGTGGCAAAGACCAACCGTGTGCTGGGCAGTGTTAGCAGGAGTATAGCCAGCAGGTCAAGGGAGGTCATTCTTGTCTTTCATTCCATGCTTGTAAAACCACAGCTGGAGTATTGTGTCCAACTCTAGGGTTCCCCAGTTCATGAAATTAATTGACAAACTGGAGCAAGACCAGCAGAGGGTTACCAGGATGGCAAGTGGGCAGGAGCACATGATGTTTGAAGAGAGGCAGTCAGAGCTGAGTTTGTCCATTCCCATGACGAGAAGTCCAAGGGGAGATGTTTTCGCTCTCCACAACTCAGTAATAGGAGTCAGACTCTTCTGTGTGGTGCACACTGATAGGATGAAAGGCAATGGGCACAAACAGCAGCAAGGGAAATGCATTCAGATGTTAGGAAGGTAATTTTCACCATGAGGATAGTTCAGCACTAGAACAGACCGCCCAGGGAAGCTGTGCCATTTCCCTCCCAACAGACATTAGAAACTCGACTGGACAAGGTCCTGAGCCACCTGATCTCGGCTGGACTCACTTTGCATGGGAGGAGGGACAAGATGACTTCCCAAGGTCTCTTCCAACCTAAATGACCTCAGTTCTAAGGGGAAGGGCCGCTGAACTGAACCTGGAGCTCCTTCATCCAAGAAGAGTGCCCTGATCTTCAGGCCAGAAAGTGCTAGCCTCCCTCCACTTTCCCTGGCACAGCATATACTTATCAGGGAAAGTAGCTCTGAAAAGGGTAAGTGATGCATTTTTGCAGGGAAAATAATTTAGTTAGAAATTCTGACCAGGTCTACATGGCCCCTGCAGTGCAGGACCACATGGCAACATTTTAGAACAAAAGTAAAGAAAAAACTCACTCCATTGCAACCACTGTATTTCTGAAACAGAAGGAAATTGTGAAGAGAAAGAAGGTGGACAGTATTTTGGGATTAACACCTCTGAAATGTGAAATACATCCCAAGACAGATTATGATCATAAATGGTAGAGCTTTGCTTTTGTGTCTTGGGCAGCAATGATGTATTTGATCTGAGCAGTGACTTCCCACAGAAAAAAAGAAAGAATGAGACTTTAGGCTTTCAGCTCATGTGGTCATCAGGCATCTTGTGACTGTGCTGCTTTCCTGTGTGGCAAGAGGGGCAGTGGTAACTACAGTTTTGGAGCAGACTTTGTGAGTAACTACAAGATTAAAATGCTTTCCGTGATAAAGATTGTGGCGTTTATCTTCTTTGCATCACTCAAACAGTGCAAAGAGATGTAAATCTGTCCTAAATATCACATCAAATCTTTGTTGGCTGCTTCTTCACCACCCCTTTTGCCAGAGATGGTTAGTTACAGCTAGAAAATGCTCTCATCTGCATGACAGTGTCCTGGACATCATCCTGTCGGCCAAATCTGAGGAGGTGAACTTGGGGGAAAAAATGGCCCTTGTGAATCTTATCACCTCTCCTTCAGTTGAATCCAGACTGCATTCAGCTGAAAATCTGACATTTTATCTTTCCATTTTAATCTTCCATTGCAGCCTTGAGCTCTTCAGGGCGGGCATTGCCTCTGCCTGGTTGACCACTGCCTACCACAGCAGGTTCCTGGCCCTTGGCCACTACTGCAATAGAGTCATACCTATCCCCAGCCATCCAGATGTGGGCACAGTCATACTGTGGATAACAGTGACAGCAAAATGAGAATCGGGAGGAAAAGGTATTTTTATACTGCTGGTAATTACAGGGCATTTGGGGAGAGCACGTGGAATAGCAGAAGTGATGCTACCGTGCTGTGTGTGAGCTATCACTGTTAGACTATGTAGTCTTGAATGTTACAAAGGCTTTTTATCCAGTTCCCAAATTCCCTGGTGAATACAAGGAAGGTTATGCTGAATGGATTTGATGGTTAAAAATTGACCATTCTGACTTGTAGCTGGCCAGTACTGGGGTGAGGCCCAAGGAGGCTTAAAGCTGCCCTTTGCCATCCCAGGCACATTTGGGAGTTCCCAAGGAATCTAAGAGCACTTGGCTTCCCACAACCACCCTGGGAATCCCAGGAAATCTTTTGTTACAACTTATTTGTTGTCTTGATTCTGATTCTGCTCAAACACAGATCCTGGATCCTTGCTTTGACCCCTGGACCCCACGCCTCCCCAGGCCCCAGCCGCTCGCGCTGGCCCTGCGCCGCCTCCGCACCCTCTCTTGCTGCGGAGGGGGAGGGCGTCCCTGCTAGGCTGCTCACAGAGTTCTTCTCAGAAAAAACTTCACCAGATCCAACGCCAGGATTGTAACTCCAGAGGAAAACATCGCTTTCCTGAACAGGGTCACTGTGTTCAAATCAGGCAAGGAAAGTTTTTAAATAGCTTTAGCAAAGCCTGTTTACCAAGCGTGTGAACTCTCAGGCCATGAGAGGGAGCTTTTAAAATGCTCTTCAGGTACAGGAAAGCCTTTTGTCTTCACGAGTTCAAGGCGGCCCCTGTCCTGGCTGCGCTGCCCCGCGTACAGCGGGCTCCCATCCTTTGCCCCTTTGCTCCCTGCCGCTTGCTGAAGGAGAAAGATGCCGGCAGCGCGCGGTGACCGGCCGCCCGGTTTTGGAGCGGTTCTTACCTCCCGTTTATACTCTCAGCGTACAGTGCGCGGTCGCAAAAGGAGCCTGCTCCAGATCTGCCCGCCTTGGCCGGTGGCAGAAAATGTGCTGCCTGACACATTCAGAGGGGTGACTAAGCCAAAAGGGTTTCATCTGCTTTCCATCACCCTGATGATTGTTTTCATTTCTTCTTTCCCTTTTAATAAATCTTTAGGTTTAGAAAGACATCGTGTGTGAGAGGTTATGCACAATTTGGCAGGGAGGTGTTAGTTGTTAAACTATTAGACTTGATAAATAGTTTTATCTCATGGTGATAAGACCAATATTTCTGATAATCCTGTAGCAATGGACGTGAGAGGTCCCATAACCACAGTTAAATAACAAGAGTTTCTTGCCGCTTGGAGCCAGGGGACAGGGTCAGGCACCCAACTGCCACGGCACCCCACATTTAAACAGTGTGCTATGCCACTGCGGTAGTTGTCATCAGGGACTGATGTTGCACACAATTATTTTTTCCTGTGGCCTCGTTTCACGTCTCTGTAACACTGAGGTCTTCACCAGGTCAAAAATCAATGTGATGCAGTGAGGAGCAAGGCAGAGTTTAAGATAACTGAGTTTCTTAATTGTATTTCTAGATTATCCAGCATTCAGCATTGGAGGAGACGATCTTATTAAAGGTATTTGACTTTTGAAGTTTCAGAATTTCTCATTTGCAAAACAACGCAATCATGTTCTTTTCCATTCTGTATCTGTAAGTACATATACCTATACAGTAATTTGAGGCCCAGCTGGATGGATTATTCTTCTCGAGCTTTTAGATGGAAATCTTCTTGAACTTTTTAAAATATTCATGACAGGATTATAACATTTTGATATGTGGTCTTGTTTTTGGAAGATGAGTTGAAATATTTTTACCTTTACATTTGTAATTTTTCTTACTGTGCCACCATCTCTGAAGAAAAGAGCCCAGGACCACTGCCCAGCAGGCAATCCCTCCAAGACAGCCTTTAAGCCAGCTTGCCATGAGAGAACATTTTTCACAAAACAACTACCCCATCTCTACTCACCAGTTCTCAAAAAAGACTTTAGTTAGATTTAAAAACTAAAAAAATGAAAAAAAAAAAAAAAAGGAAAAGAAAATTAAGACTTTAATTTACTTAGTTAATCTCCCTAGAGGAGAAGGCAGATTTAATCTTTTTAAGAGGCACTCTCAGGCTTATAAATGCTACAGGCTGTATGCTATATGGGGACCCTTTGGCAGTCAGTGTCTTGGAGCATTTATCTGCAAACTTATAAAAGCTCAAATATCTGATCAGTTCCAATATAGACAGCCTCTGCTCAGATGCTCCAGCATCCATCCAGTACACCTTGCTGCTGCGCCAGGGGAGGTTTAGACTCAATACTAGGAAGAATTTCTTTACTGAGAGAGTGGTCAGGCATTGGCACAGGCTGGCCAGGGAGGTGGTGGAGTCGCCATCCCTGGAAGCTGCCCAGGGAGGTGGTGGAGTCGCCATCCCTGGAAGTGTTCAAGAAACGTGTGGACGTGGCACTTCAGGACATGGTTTAGTGGGCTTTGTGGTGTTAGGTTGATGGTTGGACTTGATGATCTTAAAGGTCTTTTCCAACCTTAATGATTCTGTGATTCTATGATTCTATGATTCTTCATTTGGCTCAATAATGGCTAATAAGGATGAAGGTAACACATCAGACTCCTTCAGCATACTATTGCTGCTTTCTGACAAGCTGTTGGCTGAAAGGAGGGACCCTTTCAATTTCTGTTAAGAAGGGACCCAGGCAGTTTCTGTTAAGAAGAAAAAATAACAATAAACAGGTTTTTTTAATGCAGTCCCTTTCATTTACAAAGCATGTGCAAAAGTCTGTTTCTTTTAGAGCAGAAGGAATCAAATAGGAGTGACAGCATCTTGGAACTGGGAACAAAGACATTATCTTTCAGCCAAAACTCTGTGCTACGGTGGGGGGATTTTTCCTGCTATAAAGACTTCTATGTTTGTCTGCATATCTTTTGCTATCTTTTTTTCTCTGCTGTGTCTGTATGTCTTTTACATTCACACAAACCACCAGAGATAACAAAGGAGCCCCTCTGACTTTGTTATGAGGAGAAATCTTTGTTGAGTGATTTGGTTCCAGAAGGCAGCCTAAGCCTTTCTGTAATGATGGCAAGTGGCTATATCCAGCCCCTAACATTACTTATCATTATAATAGCTCTGAAGGTCTAAGGACACAGACAAGGAAAGGATCGTAGGTCTAATTTTTCATGAGACCAACCTATGCACTCAAAAATTATACATATATCTTTGGGCAACCAAGCTTTTTTTATAGGTCTGAGACAGAAGCTGCAATTTTCATGGTACTGGTGGGGAACAATTGCTTTGAGATGAGTTTACTTTTAATAAAATCATTTTAATAGAAAAAGGTATTGACATCCATGGACCACAGAGGGTGTTATGCTTGGGGGAGACAGTGACAGGAAGGGAGCACCTGAGGACTGAGAGGGATTAGCGGGTGTAGGATATGTGAAACGTTGCAGGGTGATGGGAAGCAAACATCTGTGCTGATCCGCTGATTTTTAGTAGCTAGTAATATTATTTCCTAGGCTTATTTTTGGTAGGTCCTTGTTGAGAACTGGTGAGTAGAGATGGGGTAGTTGTTTTGTGAAAAATGTTCTCTCATGGCAAGCTGGCTTAAAGGCTGTCTTGGAGGGGATGCCTGCTGGGCAGTGGTCCTGGGCTCTCTTCTTCAGAGACAGTGGCACATCACAGCTAGAGTCTTCACCCCCAAATTCTGCACTGGGAAAAGTAGTAATAAGAAATCCAAAATACAGTCACGTGAATTTTCTAGTGATTTTAATATTTTTTTCTTGTCTCTTCTTGTCTGATAAACTTGTCCAGCCATCCGCAAGCTGTTTTGTGTATGAAAAAGCACACTACTGATTCCCTCAGGTTAGTTTACGCTATAAGAGGGTGTGAGTGTGGTTATGTGTGGGTGTAGTGCATGCGTATGCTTATCAAAATCAGATAACCCACAAAACTAATTACAACTTCTAACTGTCGTTGCAATCTCTTCTGTGGAAGAGAAGTTTTCACATGAATTTTTCTTGCATTAGAGGTGAAATCAGATCCCTGTCCCGCACTTGCTGTGTTTGGAGCATTGCCAAAAAAACTCTTTTAAAAAGGCATTCCTACTGGAATATGTCACGGACTATTCTCGCTCCCAGCTCTGATGGGCTTCAGACGGGGAGCTGGAATGCAGACCTCCCAGTCACACACAGGAGTGGTGGCATTCGGGGGGGTCACATTGCAACCTAGAGAAAAATAAGCACCAAGGCAAGGGTGATATTGCATGAAAATGACAGGGAGAAATAAGCAAATGCCATGTGCTGTGTGTAAGGACCTCAGCAAATCCACAGCTCTATAAATTTGCATTTAACACTAGCCAGAGCTTAAGTCAGTGTAATGATTAGCTGGGATTTACACATACGTACTTCTACGAAAAAGTTATTTTTATTGCTTTGAAAGGCAATATCCCCACAGTAGAATGGGCTGCCTAAAGAGTAGAGTGAAAAGCAAGGAGAGAAGGAAACGTCTGAACTGCGTAAGGTGAGAATTAGATCATGGAAAACACTTTAAGGCAGAGCATTAGGTGCAGAGTGCTCTTCATTCATCTTCTGGTTAGCCCATCTCCCTTAGAAGGGACTACCCTGCTGTAAGGAGAAAGAAGTATAAATATATATATTCTAAGCTAGGGATAATTTAATTTTAGGTTCTTTGTTTCTCAGGTTTGCTCTAAACAAGCAGACCCACCCCCTCCCAGTAAATATATCCTATTCCCTTTGGTGTCATGTCAGATTAAACCTGGAATATCTTTTAGACATCGTGTGAAAATGGTTCTGTTTTCGCTGGTTATCTGTCACGAATATCAACCTACCAAGTAGAACAGACTGTGATAATAAAAATGTTGATCTCTGTGGCTGCTGAAAGAGCGACATTAAGTGAATCTCACTGATATTTAATTTGCAAACTGAATTGCACCTATTTAGGGAGGGGAAAAACAGCAACATTCATATTGATGAGAAATTCTGCATTTAAAAACACTCCTTATTAATGATTCAAAACATACAGTTCCTCGGAGCTGTAAACAAGTTCAGTATTCTGTACACTAATCCGTAACCATTATCATATGTAGAGAACAAGAAGTTACTCACAAACAGATGTTCCCTCTGCCAAACCCATTCATTTAATGCACATTTTACTTTCCAAGTCCTAGTTAGCAACTTTCTGTGGTGGGCGGATTACATGAAAGGATGGAAAAGCAGGGATTAGTTTGCCTGCAAAAGAGCAATGTCTTCATGTTTGTGCTGGAGTCTTTTCCATCTTGCCTTGCAGTGGAAGAGTTATTCATCTTGGACTTGCTCTCGCTGCCCTGGAGGGCACCCAGCTTTATGTTTCCAGGCACTGTGAGACACGACGAGATGCCAAACTTGTTCTATTACCAGAGAGCTGCATCATTAAAGGTGCTCTCTGCACTGACCAGTAATGAAGCCTGGCATTCGCAAATGCTTATGCCCAGAGATGGCAATTACCTTGCTGTAAGTTATAGGTGAGCTTTCAGGGAAAGGTATGCCAAAAGCTAAGGGTGGAGGAAGAATTACTGCTCAAAGCATGACTAATTTCAGAGCTACTTCTTGTTTCTCAGGGCCTAGTTCAATCAGGTTTTAAGTATCTCCAAGTATGGAGATCCCACCCCTTTTCTGGGCAATCTGTCCCACTGGTTAAGTACTCTGGTGAATTTTTTTTCCTTATGTCCAGATGGAATTTCTCTTGCAACTTCTAACCATGTCTACTGTACTTCCGCTATGCACTCCCAAGAAGCGTGTTACTCAGTCTTTGCTGTAAGTCCCTGTTAGCTAGATGTAGGCAGCAATAAGACCCTCCCTCAGCCTTCTTTTCTCCAGGGTTAAACAAACCCAGTTTTTCTCAGTTCCTTCACCATCTTGGTAACCCTCTACTCATATTGACTCTCTCCAATTTGTTAATATCTTTCTTTTACTCAGAGCGCCAAACAGGATACAATACTGCAAATGCAGTCTCGTGGGTACTAAACAGAGAGGATCCTTACATGGATCTTTACAAGGAAAAGGACTATCATGAATTAAAAACCTGACCAGACTGTGCTGAGCTTTCTGAGAACTCCATCACTGCCATTAGCATGTTGCTAACTTTATCTCTTACCTGAATGCTTCTGAGTAAGCCAAGGAAAAGAAGACAGACCCAGACTCCTCTCAGTGATATTTAGTGAAAAAGACACAAGAGACAATGGGCACAAATGGAAATCCAGGAAATTCCATTGAAACGTAAGAAAAAAATGTCTTACTGTGCAGGTGGTCTAACACTGAAACAGTTTGCCAGAGAGGCTGTGACGCCTCCATCCTTGGAGATACTCAAAACTCAACTGAACACAGCCCAAAGCAACCTGCTCCTGTGAGCAGGGGTGGGTTGATGAGTAGGTCTCCAGAGGTGCCTTCCAACCTCAACTACTCTGTGATTCTGTGAACTGCTAAGTGAGATGAAAGAAGCTATATCTTTAGGACAGGTTATAGGAGGAGGGAGTTTCAGTTACCCACATTTGGATCAATGTCTCATCAACATGAGATGCAGAGACACAATAAATGATTGTTTCCTGAAAAAACTAGCCATTCAACTCATACACACAAAGACGTGGATTTGGTGTGCTGTGGTGCACAGAACCTGCTTCAGATGTTAATGGGAGAGCAGTTTTGTGATAATTATCACAGTACAGTTAGGTCAGTGTTGGAATGGGAGAGAACACCACAAGCATATTCAGTGCATGGATATTCAGTTTCAAGAGAGGTATATCAAAATAAGATATAAAAAAAAAAAAAAAAGAAAAAAAGAAAGAAACCTTAAAAAGAGCAGTCCAAAAAGCAAAAAGGGAATAGGCAGCCTAGATGCTGTTAAAAATACTATATTAAAATCCCAGGTAAAAGTTGTGCCACAATTTGAAAAGAAAACAATGTGGTCCAAAAAGGCCATTTCACAGCTCAGTAGGAACATTAAGGATGCTATCACAGGCAAGAAGTTAATGTTTAAAAAATGGGAAGCTTACCCAAATTAGGACAACAGGAAAGCCCATAAATTTTGGCAAGTCAACCATACACTAGAAATTAAACGGGCTAAAAAAGAATGTGAGGTTACCCTTGCAAACACTGATAGTAAATAGTTCTTTATATAGCAAAGGCAAGAAGCCAACTAGTTTAATGACAAATATGTAAAAGGGCACTCGGGGAAGACAAGGAAACAGCAGAAATGCTCAGTGAGTTTTATTCACCAGTCTTTCCACAAACCCAACATATTCTTGATAGCAATTCATCAGAATTTGAATTAGAATGAATTAGACCAATCCTAACTGAATTCACAGGACATATCAGACCAAAGAGATTAGGTGGAGGTCAGTAAACCAGTAGGACCATTTACATGGTAGTTCACATGTGAAGCTGCAGAACTGCTGGCCAAGTTGTGTAAACTGCCATTACAAATGGCCTCTGTGCTGGAGGAGGGCAGAGTTGCCAGTGTAGTGCCCAGTTAGAGGAGTCTTGGGAAACAACAGACCAGTGAGTCTGACTTCCATCCCTTTTTATGACAGCAGAACCATAAGACCACCATACACAGGGGAAACTTGAAGTCAAAAGAAGCAGTCAACATGATTTCTGTAAGGGACAATCCTACCTCACCACAGCCTGCTGCAAGTCCATGAGGGTGATAACAAGTATGTAGATAAATTGGACATAATGTATTTGGATTTTCAGAAAGCTTTTGACAGTTTCTCAACAAAGGCTATGAAGATACAAAGTCACCATGGACTGGAGAAAAAGTGCTTTTGTGATTTGAAAGTGGAAAGGAAAGGTTAGGTCTCAACAGTGACTTTCCAGGATGGAGAAAAAGCATAAACAGAACCCCTAGGAAGCACTTCTGGCTCTGGTATTCTTCAACATCTTTACCAGCGGCCTGGAGAAGGGTGTGTGTCATGGCATGCCCAGGTTTGCAGTCAGTAGCAAGCTCATTTGTCTGGTGAAATGCTAGGCTGTTGGTGAAGAACTCCAGGAGGCCTTAACAAAACCAAGGAAGGGGGCAGAAAGGTGGCACATGAGCTTCAGTGTACACAAAGGTAAGATGATGTCTTGGGTGGAATCATCTAAACCATGTTTACATGGTGCCGGACTCACAAATGGCAGCCACCGCTCAAGAAAAAGCTCTTGGAGTCACCATTGACAGTTCTCTGAAAACCTCGGCTCAGTGTGCCGTGGCAGCCGGAAAGCCAGGAAGATGGTGACTATCCTCAGAGAGGCTACTGAGAAGAAGACAGAGGGCACCATTTTGCTGCTCCATCTTGGTGCACCTACATCTGAGGTAGTGTGTGCAATTCTGCTCTCTGCATCTGAAGGACACAGCAGGTTAGAGAAGGGCAACGGAATGGGCCAAGGGGTTCAGCTTCCTGAAGAGGAAGGACTGGATAGTCAGGATTGTTCAAAATGGACAGGAGATGGCTGGGGCATGATCAAGACTTTTTTGTGAACTTATCTTTCAAAGAATAGACATGGGTGTGAAATCTGGTCACCTGGCAGTGAAGGGGTAACTTGTTAAAAAGAAAACAAATTGTTTTCAGGGAGGCAACAGCTTTGTTGATGGTGTAGGTAGTCCCCCAGAGGAACTTGTTGTCACAGGGATCAGGATTGTTCCTGTGTTCTCATCACACCCTGTGCCCAGCAGGCTCTGCAGACAGCTAAGCAATGATGTCCTCTGTTCTGCAGGAGGTTTTTGCTCTGTCACTCTTGAGCCAAGACCTGATCCAGTCCGTGGGTGTGCAGTAGTGCTGGAGCTTTTACTTGAGAAGAAGCAGAGGTCCTGTGATCAGCAACAGGGCTGAGGCATTTCCATTAGAGCCAGGCATTTGCTCCAGTCTTCTGGCCAACTTGTTTTGAGTGTCTTTTGCCATTATGTGGTTTGCAGTTGTGTCCCAAAGGAAAAGAAATTATATGCATGCCCTTTGTGCTCTTTATAGTATATTAAAAAAGGGGGGGAAAAACCCAAACCCTTTGTTTTGGGTTTCCTTCCCAACAGGATTTTTTTGGTTGCCTTTGGATTTTTTCGCCTTGTTTTGTTTTACTGGTTAATGTCATCATTCATCTTTCCTGTTTTTGCTGTAGGACTTCTTAGATGGTTCACAGATGTGCACTGGAAATTCTCTCACTGGAAATTAAAAGGTAGCATGTTGAATCTTGAACACAAATAATCTTCGTTTGTAACTTGAGTTGTTATTGCTCAGAGAAGCAGACAGAAAAGAGATTTCACTAGGTTTTGCTGCTTTGGTTTCCCTTTTCCCTGGAATTTTTAAAAAATGCCTCCCAATACTTGCACAAGCCCCAGAATAGGTTTTTTACAATAACATCACAGCTCAGTTGGCAATCTTCCCCAAAACAAGTCTTTCCTCATCCCATACTTTCTTCAGACCTTTGCTAAATGCATTGGAACTTTCTAATCAAGAAAACCTGTTTTTTTCTTTTCCTTCACCTCTTCTCATTTCAAACAGTTTGTTGCCCTGTTCAAGTACCTATTTATGCTGTTTACTGCAAAAAGCTAGGCTGATTTGTAGATGCATTTCCCTGGTTCTCCCTGTCAGCTGTTCTTCTCAGGATCCCATTCATATCTATTTCTCCACTCAAGCTTGTACTTGTGCTCCTAGACATGACTGTCTCACAACTTTCTAGGTCTAAGCAGAGTAGTTTCTGCCACATCTGCTCCACATACTGAGCATCTTTGGAGATGCTGAACCTTTTACCTTTCCTCATTTTGCATCTTCCTGTTTCAGACAGGACATCCTCTTTTTAGTGGAAAGCCATAACTCTCAGGGCCAAGAATGACAGCTCTATACCATCTGGCCCAGTAAAATAATATTCCCAATAGTTTCTATGTGTGTGTAGCATGTCATATTTTCTTCATAACACATGGTAAAAAACACTTGGTTGGAATGTGAACTATTCACTGGAGATGGTGGCAAACATCCCCGTGCCTGCTGTCCCACCGAGTGTTAGAGTTAATCATGATCCTGCAGAAAAGCTACGTGACGATTCCGCAGAGAAAGGTGGCCAAGCATCAAGCATATCAAGCATCTCTGGAAATTGTAGCATGTTATTTTCATTAGTTTCTGACCTTGGTAAGCTGGGATTGACTGAATGCTCTGAGGGAGTTCAAAATGAGAACGGCTGAATCACACCAGACTCACTGGAGTGATCGAAGGCAACTGCAAGCAGAAATCTGCATTAGTCATCCTTAAAGAAAGAGGCCAGAGAAAAGGGTGGGTGTGCTTTGTACTAAAGTACATAGCTCTTCTGGGAACATGAACTTCTCAGGAGCTTCTGCTTTCCCATAATGGTGTAAATCCAAAGGGAATCTGCTGATTTCTATTAATTGCTCTAGATATGGATGGGCTCTGCTGCAAACATGAGGTACAGCCCAACCTCTTACACCTATTCTGTCCTTAGACCTACCTGTTTTTCATCTGCTGCATATCCATATACGTGGGAAGGCATCACCCCAGAACAAAGGCCTAGGGCTGAGCAGGGACAGATCTGTACCCAGAGACATTATGGGACCATGGTCTCAGCTTTTTCCACTGCAATATCCCAAATATGCAGAGAAAAGGAGCTACTCTTCTTGAACAGAGGCTGGAGCACAGTGCCTTTGGCAGTAGGGTCATGCCTTGCCCTCATGTTGCCAATTTGCACAGCCTTCCTGTCACACCCCCCTTGATCAGTCGTGCTGTTCACCCTTCTACACCTCCCATGCTGGCAAGCACAGGCAGAAATGAAACCTATCAAGAGCCAGTTGACTTGACAGGGGAATGCATGGATTTTTTGGCATTTTTAGTGCAGATTGTGGGACTGGCAATGCCATGAAGAGTGTTGGCCTGAATGCCACACACCAGAGTGTCCCAGCACCCTCGCACTTTGACAGTAGCTGTATGGTCTTGGCAAAACTAGTGTCATCTAGTTCATAGTAAACAGCTGCCTGATAAATACAGCCCCCAGTGAAATCCCAGAAAGGAACTAGCTGCCCCATTCTCTACATACCCCATGGTTGTTTCTAGAAGAGCATGTGGTACCCTGCCATCCTCAAACCAATTAATAGTTTCTGCTGCTCATCTCTGGTGGAGAATGCTGTCCCTCCAATATGCTGAGCTGCTGGTGAGAGTGCTCCCAAATGTCCTTCTGTCAGAATGAGCTGGGTGGGACCAGGCAGTTCAAATTACCTGTCAGCTTGATAATTTGGCTCCTTTTGACCCAAGAAGGTGAGGGATAGCTCAAATGAATACCTGCCCTAGCAGTCTGACAGTGCATGGGGGGTGAGCAGCCAAGTGTTCGCTCACGTGCTGCCTGCTGCTGAGCACCGGGCAGCATGTTTGAGGGATGCCTTCACGGTGACTCCAAAAGCTTCCTCTGGACAGGGTCCTGCTGAGTTTTCGGTTC
>NW_010515598.1:51873-87472 GCF_000687285.1 Phaethon lepturus
GCTACAAGGTGTCATGCTTCCACAGCATGGTCCAAGCAAGGATCTCAAAGCTCTTTATAGACGGAAATGAGCACCATCTCAGCAGTGACCTTCCAAAATGGGAAGCATCCAAAGCCTCAGCTTGGAGACATAGTAACAGAGCTGTTTATCTTGGGGGTCCAAGGATACACCACACTGTACCTCCCATAAATGACAGGACACCCCCAGCTACAGCCAGTGGCAGGAAGAGCTGAGGACACTCAGCACACCGGCAGAGAGGGCTCCCGGCCTAGCAGGGAGAAAACAAAGGGCAAAAAACAGCCAACTTGTCAAAAGCGTCCCACAGGTTATTGTCCCACAAAGGTGTCTGCAGGCAAACCTCGGCGCCTGCAGATACCCGTCACCCCTCTGAAGGAGCAGCCAGCAGCGTTTCAAGTGACAGAAGCAGAATGTGTCCTCTGTCCCACTCCCCCGGCTGCTCCCATAGCTCACCTCCTCTCTGCCTGGCTTTATTTTCTCGAGTTTGTTGCTTTTGCTGCTCTTTCTGTCTGTCACAGGAAGAGCGCCAGCGCAACCATAAACCCCATGAGCCCCTGTGGCGAGGCTCCTCCACGTTCAAAAGAACAAAGTTAGTCTAATGTTTACAAGAAATATTCTAATTCCAGCATGAAAAACCATCATCTTGACAACTTCTTTCTGTGGCTGAGCTTTAAAACGTTTATTCAGACTGGACCAAGCTCCATTTCAAGTCAAAACCCCACAGTCAGACATTCCTGCATCCTACAACAGCGTTCCCTCAAGCCGACTGTGAAGGGCAAAGCTGGCTGTAGCTATGTGGGGGATGGAAAGATCTGCTCCTGATCATGCATCGTTCCCTTGTTTCTGAAAAGTGATGCACAGTGACGATCAGGGCTTTAGAGGCTCAGCACCTAAGAAGTTTGCTGCTTTGTACACGAGTACCCAGCACTTCCAGGAAAACAGGGAGAGGGGCTGTTCCCCTTTTTAATGCTCTCTGATGTCCAATGAAAAGATATATGGTAAAATATGTGCACCAGCTGCCTCCATCTAAGCGTTGGATTTACCTGCATGCTCCCAACAACCTTCAAAAGCAGAAAAATATCTCTTGGAAGCTTTCTTAATTTCTAGTTTTTCTGTATCTTGATGTGAAAATCTAGTGTCTGATGAGATATGAGAACTGTATTTCTCAGGTTCCCTTTGGCTTTTTTAACCACATTATCAGATGTCTCTCAGAAAGTTTCTCCTTGTGATCTGATGGTATGAATACTCTTTAGGGTATTATGGCATGTATCTTCCCAGACTAGTCCAGGAAACAGAACCAGGTGAACAAACAGAAGTATAATTACATATTCCTGCACCTTCTATACATGTAAGGGTCCAATAGGTATGTAAAAATACAAGGCTTGCATGTATAAATACGATAAACGCAAAACCAAAGGGTATTCTCTGCAGAGAGACACTGCAGCGACAAATGAAGTGACATGTATGTATGTGTACATGTATATATTGTGCCTTTCTGTTCCAGACTGCAGTATTACTAACTCGTAAAACTAAAAAGTAACAAGAAATTATTACAATTCCTTAAAAATTGTAAGTTTTTTAAAACCAATATGCAGTGAATTCTCTGTCTTCCACTTTTTCAGCCTTCAGGTTTTGCTCTGGGATATACTTTCAAGCTTAAAAAAAGCATTGCTGAGATTCCTATATAATCAAAACAAGGCTTGAAAAGACACTATTTGTCGTGAGCGACGCACTGAAGCTGTGAGAGCTGGCAGCAGTGACAGTATTACAATTAAGAATAACATTTTTTCCAGATAGGATAAACACCATTTGTCACTTCATAAGCTTTAGGATTTTAAAATGGAACTGCAACTATTTCCTTTTCTCCTCCAGATGTAGATGGTGTTGCTTCATCTTCTGACATCGCAAGTATTAGTAGACATCATTAATTGGAATTAAAAGCCTCCTTTCTTTCTGCTCCCTCCCTTATTCCCGAATTTTGACACTTTTTCTCTTGAGCATTGATGTAGAAGCCATCCAAGTGCTTTACTACTGATGGGCTGCATCACTTTAGACTCAAAATGCGCAATAATAGAAAAGAAAGATCTGAAAAGGATGACAGAGAAGTGTGTGTGAATACTTCAAGTGCTTAGTACCCATACTGGAAAAATCTGGTATTTGTTATGGCAGTACATTTCATAATTGCAGGTCTAAGGCCTGTATGACAGAGGTAAATTTGCAGCTAAACTGGATGCCTGGGTATCTTTTTGTTATGACAGTTGCACCCTGTATAGAAATGTCAATAAAGCTGTTGGCTATTCATTCCATATGTCAGCGAACGGGAGAGGGATGTGGCCGTGTCCACGGGTGCAGCTGGGAATGCTTACTGCAGCACCGCAGAGCAGAGGAAACCTAGAAAGGATTCCAGCTGGGCTTTCCAAATACTCACAATGAAATAATGTGGTGTGCATCACCCAGGAAAGCTGTGGGAGTACTGGATGGATAATGATTTTAAGCACCTTTGAAAACCCTTTGGCCAAAAGAAGTATGCCACTAAACGAAGCATAACTGCAGGGCACTGGATAGGCCATAGTTCTTTCAGCAAAGTTAAAAAGGGATTTTTAATGACCACAGATAAACACGATCCAGGTAATGCCTCTTGCTGCTGAGATGGCATAACAGGGTGTCCCCTAAGGGACACAGAGGAAAACCAGCCAAATGAACAGCCAGCAGTTCTCATGTATTTCTGAAATCTCTCTCCTGCTCTCGTGTACCCAGCTGCGAGCCACCGGGGCATTTCCAGGCTCCCCAAAACACGGGGCTTCTCATTTTACCTCCCTGAGTGACTGTCAGAGCTCTGCTTGCTGGTATGCTCTGCTTCTGCCTGGGCTTTGGGCACCAACAAGTCAATCTTTCCAACTGTTTTTCTTTTATTAGTCTTGATTTCGATCTTTTTTTCCCCAGGCAGTGCCCTCCAAAGTGATGAGAGGCAGCCTGGGGGCAGATGGCCAGGCAAGAAGCCTCTCCCTCTGGCAAACCTAAACAAAAAGCACATTCCTTTGCAGAGTCATGAGAGACACACAGGTCCCTTCTGTCCACCCCTGTCCTCACACTGGCAAAAGACAGTGTCCGTATTTCATGAGAGAAGCACTGCAGGGCTATTTCCTCTCTGCCCTCCATCGGGGACACTGTCCTTTCTGGGCCCCAAGCTGGTCCCTGTGTTAACCTGCGATACTGCAGTGAAGAACAGCATGAGTACCAACAACTCGGTCCACCTAAAGGAAGGTTAACTTAAAAGAAAAAGCTGCATTTAGTTATGGCTCCTGAGAGAACATCCTGGAGCTACCACTAGGAACAAAGCAATGACTTAGTTGGGGACAGAAATCATATTCCATGTACAAGAAGATGAGATGAAAATTGTTAGATGCTTGTTGTGGTTTAGCCCCAGCTGGCAACTAAGCCCCACACAGCCGCTCATTCATTCCCCCACGGTGGGACGGGGGAGAGAATCAGAAGAGTAAAAGTGAGGAAACTCATGGTTTGAGATAAAGACAGTTTAATAGGTAAAGCAAAAGCCGCGCACGCAAGCAAAGCAAACAAGGAATCCATTCACCACTCCCCATGGGCAGGCAGGTGTTCAGCCATCTCCGGGGAAGCAGGGCTGCATCACACGTAATGGTTTCTTGGGAAGACAAATGCCATAACTCCGAACGTCCCTCCACCCCTTCCTTCTTCTTCGTCCCAGCTTTATGTGCTGAGCATGACACTATATGGTATGGAATATCCCTTTGGCCAGCCTGGGTCAGCTGTCCTGGCTGTGTCCTCTCACAGCTTCCTGTGCACCCCCAGCCTGCTCGCTGGCAGGCCAGCACGAGAAGCTGGACTGTCCTTGACTACTACTACAACAGCTCAAAACATCAGCATGTTACCAACATTTTCTCATCCCAAATCCAAAACATAGCCCCACACTAGCTTCTATGAAGAAAATTAACTCTATCCTGGCTGAAACCAGGACAATGCTGCAAATCAACATACACCAAAAAGCTAAAGTAAATGCTGAACCACCTCAGCTTAATTTTGTGCATTACAATAGTCTTTCCCCATATCATTGCGCACAATGCCTTCACCAAGGCACCAGCACACTGTGATGGGCCGCAAGACAAGTGCTGAGCCCAGGCTTCTCCCACACTTCAAGGCCTGGGTCTCTGCCCACGAGCAGCCCCAGCCTCGCCCTCTGCTCCCATACGAGAAGCAGTGTCCCAAAGCAAGGACCTCTGCTTTGCCCCTCATGTGCTATCCCAATTCTGGTGAGAATGGGAACCAGACAGAAGGATGGGCCTTTCAGCCTCCTCTGTTCCCAAAATACCTTATTTATAACCTTAAAACGTTCTTTATAATGTTAAAACAGCCTGAGAACATCTCCACTGTCTTTCATTCTCTGACATTCTCTCTGGCTGCCTGCAGTTTCCAACCTGGGGAGGAGAGAAATTACATGGCAGTGCCCCTCCACTTAAGCACATGCCTGCCTTGGGATTGAGTCATCCCTGGTGAGATGATTTGCAAAGCAAAGCCTTCCTGCTCTGAGTTCATTGGTTTTTTTGGCCATGCTGCCTGGCACCCCTGGGCTGTGAAAAGAGCACTCACAGGCATGATTTGGTTTGTGATGCACAAGCTCAGAAGCAGCAGAAAAAGCATTTGACCCATGTCTGTCAAGTGTGCTAGAAACAGATCAGCAGGCAGCAGCAAGAGGCACAGGTGCCTTTTGCGCAGGAGAGAAAAGGAGCATCACAAGCTTTTTGATCTGTCTCGGCGAGCAAGCAGAGACGTCAATAAAGACAGGAAAAGATTTAGAAAAGCACACCTGTAATAGCTGAACACAAAAGTGTCCAAAAGTGACAATTTTGGTAGCTTCAGAGACAATTTGCTTTGTGTTGTTCCTGATTTGCTCGTCATTTCACATAACATGAAAACATGAAAATAAGGCACAGTCAAAACGTTCTGGAGACGTAACCAGCTGCTTTGTGTCCCCAGTGCTAGCATCCTACTTCGGGTGAACTTTCTCCATTCTGCAGTCAGAGGGAGGCCTCAAGATGGAGGTAGCTTAGGCTGTATTATTCAGGGTATTTCTGAGCCAGAGGAGAGACAAAGAGATGTGACCAAACCTTCCCTTTTACCTGAAATCTTCTTGCTTGCCCTCCTGCAGTGGAAAATCTCCACAGCCATTATCACCCACCTCCCACTGGCTTTGCTATGAGTCCAGGGACTCCTCAGCTGTTTAACCAACAAAGTCGAAAAAAGCAAAAACTGAAATGAAGGACTGTAACTAATTAAGATGTTATCTTGTGAGCACATTCAGATGAAAGTTCCTGGGAAGAGAATACAAAAATCCTAAGTAGCTGTAAAGTGGCTCTTCTCACCAACCTTAAAGCACAGCACCACATAATAACTCACAGCTGCACATATTTGATCCTCAGCTAGCATCAGCTCATGCATTATTTACATCCTTATTACTGGCAGTGGAGTCGGGCAGTGACGACGATGATATCTGTTACACCTGATGGGAGACAAGCGTTTGGCACAGCTCACGCTTGTTGCTGAACAAAGCCCCTTTGCTGGGAGAGAAAGGCAGGGGTGGAGGAGGTGGGAAAGCAACTGATCTGTGAGAAACTGGAGCCCTTTAGAAATGAGAAGAAAAGGGGAGAGGAGGCATGTTTTGGAGTGTGAGCAGGCACTCAATGAATGGGAGAAAGAAAACTTGCTCGCTTTGCCTCCACGCAGTGATGCAGCAAAGAGCAGGTGAAGAGTGGAGAGGCACAGGCGGAAAGTCCTGCAGGATCAGCAACACATGAAGCAACTGTGTGGTCTCAGAGAGTGAGCTGAAGTTAGTAGTGTCCTTTGATTGACACTTGATGGCCTATGATAAAGGGAAGGGGTCAGGCAGGTTTCTTAACTACCAGCCAAGGAGACCTCTAATAGGCACAGAGGGCTCTGGCATGCCCCTAAAAGAGGTGATGAGGCACACCACACCCTGTGGTGCTCAGGCAGTCTCCTGCCATCAGGACTCCCAGGACAGCTGTCATGTAGCCTGGTTGCAGAGGCGGCTAGTGGTGGCTTTTGCATGGGTGACTGCCCATGGGGAAATAGATGGACACCACCAATTGCACTCTTGCAGAACACTCATCAGCTGGAGGCAGCTGAAAACCATCCCTCCTTTCCAGTGGAAACAAAACCACGAAAAGCTGCGATTTCTGTGCCTGAAACCCATTTTGGCTCCTGCAATGTTGTCCCGCAGGCAGCCTGGAACAGATTACTTCTGCTGTCTTTAAACAGCCACTCCAAAGTCCTTGTTGGACAGCAGGGACAATCTTCCCAGACAGGCTGCCAGGCAGAATGGTTTGGCTCTGCTGGTGCCTCATGGTTATCACCAAAAGGATATTCCAGGACCACATCCAGCTGCAGGCAGAAACAGGCAGGAAGCTAACACACAGCCTCCCATATACCATCTGCTCCAAAAACGGGAATCAAAACAGAAAGCAGCAGACCTTCAGTCAGCAACGTGACTAAACCCAGGTTGGCTGAAGCCAAATTCTCCCTTTAAATAAGCAGACCTCCAAGTATTGCTTCTCTGACACATGTGATAGCACCACACTGGATCATCGCACGCAAGATGAAACTAGCCTTTCTCCTGCCCTGAATGCTACATCAGTGGCAATTTTTCAATGAATCGTGGATCAGTCTGTCCAATTGTGTCTGATCCATGTGGGTCATGAAACAGAAGCGCCACGTTGCAAAAGCTCTGTGTGCCGGGCCTGGCTGCAGAGAATGAACGTGAGGAAGGAGTCAGCAGTGTGAGGCTCACATCAGGTCAAGTTCCTGTATACGTGGAAGCTTTAGACTGAAGTATGCTACCAGCTGCAGCCACCCAAGGCAGCCAAGACTCAAAGACAAGCAAAACCTCTGTGGATGAAGGTCACAGGAAGAAAAAAAGGTCCAGAGCTGTATGAAAGCACCCGGCCCATTTGGAGGACCTCTGAGCAGTGGCCCCCAGGGGAGGCATAGCTACCAGTGTGCATAATTGCCAAGAGTTTTAAAGGGAAAACCCACAGCACAGCATGGCTCTTGTTGTCCAGATCAAAGCAGCTTTGTGGTTTAGAAAATGTGTCATCAGAGGGAGGGAAAAAAAAGAAATTAATGGGAACCTCTTCCAGGACAGCCTAGCAGAAGGTAAGGGATAACCTTCCTGGTACAGACACCCCGTTTGAGATTTGTATAACCCTCACTGACAGCCTGGCAAATTGCCAGTGGGCCTGAGAAAAGGGAGTATGGTATGCCCCATACCAAGAACAAGCTTGTGTGCCTGGGCTAGGTTTGTAGGCTACAGCCACATCACAGCTAGTTCAGCTGGTTTCCCCCTTCCAAGGCACCTGGACGACTTCGCCTGGTCTTGCATCTTCTCTAGTGTCTTATAGTGATCTAACAAAATGTAAGGAAACACAGCCTCAGCTTTCCGGGAGCTTCCCTTGCAAGGTAGCCTTGCCCGGGACGGCGATAGCAGAACTGGAATCAGCCCTCCCTCCCAAGTTGTTCTGAGCTGGGGCGAGGTACAGATGCACCTCAGTATCTGCTGCTTGGGGACAATCCCACACTTGAGACCTTCATCTGACTCACTCGATTTGCCCTGGCTCCAGCATGTGACTGATGTAAGTGGCAGGACAAGTCTGGTGCAGGGGAATACGTTCGTTAGCACATTCCATCCATCCAATGGTCCACAGATGCTTAACGAGACCCAGGAAGGCCGCCACGAGGCCAGGCAGCTCAGGCCTCATCTGTAATTGCTTCCTGTGCAGCAAGTTACAATCATACGAGAGCTACAGACGTTAAGACTATTGCCCCACCAGGAACACAAGCAGGAGGAGAGACTCACTGACACGATTTGAGTTCAAATCATCTCAGGATCCATGTGTACTATGAGAATCACAATTCACAGGCTAAATTCTGAAGGCCTTGCTCAGTATTTTTTCTGGAATTGAAAAGCGTTTGTGGAAGCCATGCAGAAGCCTTACCTGGCTAAATGCTTGGAGACCAGGTGTCCTGCTTTCCCTCAGCAGGTATCTAGCACCATGAAAGCCTGCCCTGCTTTACAAACCACGAAAGAGGGATTCTCTGCCCTGAAGAATTCATGGTCTAGGAGGTGTCAGTACGAGGATGGGCAGTCTCTTAGTCTCGTAGTGGATTAGTCTCCATTAATCTTTGTATTTTTCATGTTTTGCCATTTTTTGAAACAAAAAAGAATTTCCCGTGTTGTTGTGAATCCCACTGGAAACCTAAGGTAGCAGACCACTCTTGCACGTTTGCTGGAGAGACTTGACTGGAACGATGGCAGAGGAGTTCAGGGGAGTTCGTGCTCTGCAGTTCGCAAAGCGATGGCAGGCTCTGGCTGGGGGTACATTTCTCGACCCTACCAGCAGGGTGGAGAGAGAGCTGGGAAAGAACAGGAATGTGATTCCTTGCATTAAAACAGACGAGTAAGTACTATGCAGTGCAGTACCGTGTGTCTTCTGGCAGTGCCCGCTGAACCCAGTGAAGGCAGGAGGTCCTGTGGCACTCGGCGCAGGCGCTCAGCCTATTAACAGGCTGCCCCACCATTTCTTACAGGACATGGCAAGAGGTCACACAGAAAGATGTTTCTTCTGTTCAGCATTTATCATTAGGGCTGAGGCTTGTTCAAGGACTCCACTGCCCTCTCCTCCCCGACAGGCTGAGGTCAAATGAGAACACATATCTCACCGATAAGGTTGTCAAAACATGCCAATTGAATGTCAGATATGATTAATAAGGAAGATAATGGTGATGTGATAAGTCATGGGAAGGAGACTGCTAAACCAGTTGTAAAAATGGAGTGTACATTAAAGGAGGCAGCAGAGCCAAGCCAGAGTGAAGAGGCTTACACTGCAGAGCAAAAGTCAAATCTGGGTGCTGGTGCAGGAAACTTTACTATGAGCACACCGATCGCTACGGGAGGGCTTGGGACATCTGCAGGAACATCACCTTCTTACGACATCCAGATGGTTTTGGGATAACTTCCAGAGACACCTGTGATTTCATTGCATTAACAGGCTGCATTGCATTCCTCTGTATACTGATTTTCAACCCGGACTTCTATCTAGCTCAACTATCTCTGAGTGGTCCTGGGATGTGTTCTTAAAAAGTTTAGTTCTTTAACACTGTGCAGCAGACTGGGGACATAGCAGGGAGAGGAAATCCCCACACATACACCATTTGCAGGATTACAAGGACACCTACAAGGGCCACAGCTTCCCCATTCCTTATTAGCATCTGCTGCTGCAGCATACATTCTCCAGATCACCCAGGAAAGGCCGTACGGCTCCTGTCACTCAGATTATGGTTGTTTTCAACCCTACACATGTCTGCATAAGAAAAGGCTGAAGGCTGAGGTGGAGGAGGAAGGGAAAGGCTAGGCACAGAGTACTGCACTGCTCTATCAAAGAGAGTAGGTGAAGGGCAGGACAGGTTTTTACAGTGCCTGTTCAGCCGTCCCAAAGCACCTCTCAGCAGAACCGAGAGGTGATGTAGTAGGCTTGAAGAGCGCATCGCCCGTACCTCAGAAGAAAGCAAGGCACAGGGAAGAGCTCTAGCTTTCCCGGCTCATGATTAGTTTACGCTGCTTCTGAGATAGTGGCCTTACACGGTGCGCCTCGTTTATCGCCTTGGGTTCCAGTTCGTTTTTGTGAAAGAGTTGGAGAGGGCAGACCCTGGCAGCTCAGCCTGGCACACTCTTGGGCCCTTTGGGTACTGCGGCCATCCACAGGTACGCCCTGCCCTGGGCACTCCTCAGCATGCTCTGCCTTTCCCTTCCCAGCCCCACCAGTGCCCTCCTCTTCCCCAGCACACCTGCGTCCCGAGACCTGCGGGTCTTCTCTGAGCCAGTGCCACCACCTTGGCTGAGCTGGGGAATAAGCAGTGGAGAAAGCAAGTGCTTTGCACCCGTGAGAGGTGTTTCTATGTAAACAGTCAGTATACCGAGTTGTACAGACGCACGCCGCTGTAACCTACACACAACGAAACTCCAAACACATATAAGTTGATTCTGGGAGCTGGGGTCATGGCAAGGGAGCAGGCTTCTGGCCACCAACAGCAGAAATTTGGGTTAATTTTTATGCCAACAAAGCTTCCATTTTAATTTAAAGTGTGCTCTCATCTTTCTGCCTTTCTACTCTAAACCAAACATGCTTTTACCTACTGGAGAATTACTGCCAGTGAATCAGATGAAAAAAAACCCCATTTTTCTTGCACTGTCGCAAAGCCTCGTTCTGGGGCAACTGCGTCTGTGGAACTTTCCAGGTGGTTGTGATAAGCAGCCCATGCGTACAGAAAAACAAACAGTACAGCTTTTAGATGGTACTAGAATTGCCCTGGATTATTTCCGCAACACCTGTAACAGGCCCTTAACCAAAGTCTCTGGCTGCATCCAAGTGAAACAGGGCATTCGGTACTATCAAGACATCAAAATGCTAAGCAGAGCATTTAGAAAGTGTCAGCAAACAATACTGGAGTTGTTGGGATATTTAAAAGTGTCTCGAGCAGCTGTAGCCAGCTAAAGTACATAAAAGGCAATAGCAATTAATTCACAGTGGTCCACACCACTGACATAACGCACACAAACTGGAGAAGCAGGAGCCGAAATGTTATGCTCCTGGCTTGTAACAGCCCAAGTAACAGATTTCCAATTCTTTACCAGACACAGTAAGAAAAAAATGTGCAATGATTTACTGCAGTGGCTGTGGAGTCAGATAACTCTAGTATGAGGGGTAATTTTCTCTGACCCATAGAAAAATGAAATAAAGTGCCCTGCCTCTATGCAAGTATAGAAAAAAGTCAGCTGCTTCCCTCCTGTTTTTTCCTGAATATATTTTATTTTTCAGGTTTAGCTGAATTATTTCTAATTGGTGGTAAATTACTTAAGTCCCTCTTACCCAAAATTAAAATTTCACAGATTCCTCGGTCCACTCCTGCTCTTCTTAAAACCAAAAGGAGTTTTGCTGATGGTTAGGAGGAGAACAAGCCCTAGTGCAGACCCTGATCATGAGTTCCAGAGTATAGGCATCAGAAAGGTGAAGACCCACTATATTCAGTGTTGGTGCAGCCTTGAGCACTGTGTGCAGTTCTGGGCCCCACAATTTAAGAAGGATGTGAAAGTCCTTGAACGCATCCAGAGGAGGGGAACAAAGCCGGAGAACGGGCTGGAAGGAATGTCCTATGAGGAGCAGCTAAGGACTTCGGGCTTGTCTAGTTTGGAGAAAAGGAGGCTGAGAGGAGACCTCATTGCTCTCCACGGCTTCCTGAGGAGGGGACGTGGAAGGGGAGGTGCTGAGCTCTTCTCCCTTGTATCCAGGGATAGGACACATGAGAATGGTTCAAAGCTGCACCAGGAGAGGTTTAGACTGGACATCAGGAAGCACCTCTTTACCAAGAGGGTGGTCAAACACCGGAACAGACTTTCCTAGACAGATGGTCAATGCCCTAAGCCTGTCAGTGTTTAAGAGGCATTTGGACAATGCCCTTAACAACACGCTTTAACTTTTGGTCAGTTCTGAATTAGTTGGGCAGTTGGACTAGATGATTGTTGTAGATCCCTTCCAACTGAATTTTCTATTCTATTCTATTCTATTCTATTCTATTCTATTCTATTCTATTCTATTCTATTCTATTCTCTGTACCCAGGAAAACTGCATACCTCCCTCCAACACACCTCTGCTTTAGCAAAAGACACAGAAAGGGTATATGTAGAGGTCAGTCCTGCTACTGGGCTCAGTGGGGCTGCTATGTTGGCTGCATGAACCTAATGCACCCAGATGAGGCGTCGGGCAGCAATACATATGCCCAAGCTAAAGAGAAAGGGCTAGAAGGTGTTCCTGGGATCATCAAGCTGATCCCCTGACTCCCACAAGCACTGCATCTTAACTTCCAGTATGAATTTTCAGACAGGACAAGAGGTGGTATCCTCACTTTCCCCTTGCACCCCAGACCCGTGACACCGCAGATCACACAGTAGCCCAGCTGCTCAGCCCCTCTGTGTGCACGGGAGCTGGACACTTAGCTTGCATCCACTTGTCAGAGCCCCTCTGGAACCTGCCTGGGGTTTTCGTGTCTCCCTGAAAAGCCTTTGAATGTCCTGGTAGTACTGATCCCCAGCCTTAAGCATTAAGCTACGTAAGGGAAGAAAGCTGTATGCATTGTTGCTCCTGCAGCCAGGCCTGTCTTACTGGCTTCCCTTCTGACAACTCCTGAAATCCTCAATTGCCACTTTCATACAGTGGAACCCCCCTTCAGGTCCTTCACAGCCTGGCCCACACCAAGGACTCCGTTGTCCCTCATCTTCTCTCTGCCACACACCTGAGCCTCTCCATCCCTCACATCTCCTCACTCGCACTGTCACCCTACACGCTCCTTCCCCAGCAATCTTCTGTGCTTTCAGACTCCGGCCTTCCCCAACACCTGATGAGCATTTGGGTGCAGCACCAGCTCCACGGCCCACAGGTGATCCAAAAGAGGCAAGAAGAGGGCAAGCCCTGTGACACTGAAGCCTACATCTCCCTCCCTTTGCATGTACTGTCATACAGGACTGAAAGGTAACAGAAAGGTGCAGGCGTGGGACACCATCCAGACAGGTCACATCTCTTCTATGAATCACAAGGAGGAAAAAACCTATGGGGTAGCTGTGGGTAGTTTCCAAAAACAGCCTGAGTGATCTTCAGCTGGCGCTGCTCCTCAGGTAGTCCTTAAAGGCTGGAGCTGAGGCAGCACACAGCAGCTTGGGGATTGCTCTGTGTGTGGGCATGAATTCAAAGGTCACAAGAAATGCAGAGGCTCTCGCGGTCACGCACAAAGGCTGGCTGTGCCAGCTGAGCCGGGAATGGCTCACAGAGAGCGGACAGCAGAGCCAAAGAGCCTGTGAAAAAAAAAAAATCAGCCCAAAGGCTTGAAAGGAGACAAATTTCTTACAAACTATGTTTTTTTCTGCAATGCTAACAAATTGTGCTCAAGAAATCCACCTCTTCTTTTAGAAAAAAATCACCCGACTTGCTACTTCTACTGAGAAATGTTTCCGAGCTCAAAGTGAGTGCAAAGAGATGCGAGTATGTCAGAGGCTGTGAAAAGCTGGAGAATCGTTACAGGAAATGGCAGCACCACAGAAATGCACCCAAGATTGACTTTGAAACTTAATGATGAGAAGTCTGGCCTGAACTCCAGGAATGGTGTCAAGGGGGATGACTTTCATGAAATATCCAGACAGCTCACCTGTGCCACAGCTCACAGTGCCCCTGCTACCTTCCTAAGGGCCAGCAGCTCTGATTCTCCCTGCCAGGCTGCCAAAGTCTCCACTGCCGCTCCTCGGATGTAGCCCAGCATTTTTGCTTTAGCATTCTATAGTGCAACGACAATGTAATATTTAAGAGGAGTATGAAATTAAACGTGGTTCAAACTAGGTCTCCTCAGGAGTGCTGCACAAGGTGCATTATTCATTTTCATATTTAATTCATTCCAAAACTCCATTTGTGGATCCCAAGATGTGTGTTGACCTGGAGCAGCACAGAATCAAGGTTTCTCACCATGGGACATATGGGGACACACACCACAGGATGGAGAGAGCTTGGAGAGCCCTCTTCTACTTTTTGGGTGGCTTGAACATAACTACAGAGGGACATGCTTGAGGAATGGGCCTGTGTGAACCTCATGAGGTTCAACAAGGCCAAGTGCAGGGTCCTGCACCTGGGTTGGGGCAACCCCGGTATCAATACAGGCTGGGAATGAAGGGATTGAGAGCAGCCCTGACAAGAAGGACTTGGGGTTACTGGTGGATGAAAAGCTGGACATGAGCCAGCAATGTGCGCTCACAGCCCTGAAGGCCAACCGTATCCTGGGCTGCATCCAAAGCAGCGTGGCCCGCAGGTCGAGGGAGGTGATTCTGTCACTCTACCTTGCTCTGGTGAGACCTCATCTGGAGTCCTGCATCCAGCTCTGGACCCCTCAGCACAGGAAAGACATGGACCTGTTGGAGATGGTCCAGAGGAGGGCCACAAAAATGATCAGAGGGATGGAACACCTCTCCCATCAGGACAGGCTGAGAGAGTTGGGGTTGTTCAGCCTGGAGAAGAGAAGGCTCCAGGGAGACCTTCTTGAAGCCTTTGAGTACTTAAAGGGGCCTATAAGAAAGCTGGGGACAGACTTTTTAGTAGGGCCTGTTGCAATAGGACAAGGGGTAATGGTTTTAAGCTAAAAGAGAGTAGATTTAGACTAGATAGAAGGAAGAAATTTTTGACAATGAGGGTGGTGAAACCCTGGCACTGGTTGCCCAGAGAGGTGGTAGATGCCCCATCCCTGGAAACGTTCCAGGTCAGGTTGGACAGGGCTCTGAGCAACCTGCTCTAGTTGAAGATGTCCCTGCTCATTGCAGGGGGGTTGGACAAGATGAGCTTTAAAGGTCCTTACAAACCAAATTATTCTATGATTCTATGTTTCTATGATTCTGTGATTCTAAGCCTGGGTTCCCATGGCTCAGTGGCTTGGGCCTGTGATCCAGGGTTAAAGATCTGTCTTGGTGCTCTCTGGGGTCATTTTTCAGAAGGGCTGAGTGCCAAACTCAAGTCTGCAGGAGCTGAACTTTGAAATTATAAGTATTTGTGATGGATACTGTGAAAAATTAGGTATATCTCATACTGTGTTCCCCAAGTTTTTAAATTTTTCACCTTAATCTATCTCAATTTTACCAAATAAAATTTCCCTTACTTTAATCTAGCTCAGTTTGCCATCAGCAATGGCCATTGCTCCCATCAAATAGAGGATGCTGTGAACAGAAACTAAATGAGGCACTCCAAGGCGATATAGATGAGGACCAATGATAATAAAAAAATTAAGAAAAAACAATTTATTGTTTGAAAAAGCATGCAGTAACTAGGATGTAAATTCACATGTGGAGCAGTCAGGAGGAAACCAATCTTGCCTCATTGCTCTGTAAGTTAGTACTTCACATTTCATACACTGAATGAGGCAATGAAGAAGGAAAAAGCAGAATATACGATCAGGTAATTAGCAGTATGCAAAGGAGACAGAATTAAAGTGGCAGAGGACTCCCTAATTCTGGTCTTTCCTATCTGTGGCTGCTTGACTTTGCAGCGATTAGTATTCATATTACAGGAATACCCTAATTTCCCCCTTAAGACAAGATGCACCAGTATAGGCATAGCATCTGTTACAGCACGCATACAATCTAAGGAGACTAGTATAGAAGGAAGAGAATGAAGGAGAAATACAATAAACTTAAATGCATATGGCTGTGCTTGTGTTTGTGTATATATATATGCACACACATACACAAAAATGCATTTTTATATATATTACATATGTACATGTACATATGATTTAAATAGCATTTTAAATAAATATATATATGCACAGAATATCTGCAGAATTATATATATATATATTATTATATATATATATGTCTTGAGCATTTAATGAAGCACTGCCTTTTCCCAGCTGCCTCACAGCCTAACATAGAGTGGCTGGGTTTTCTGCTGGCATCGTAGCATCAGCAAGCTGTGAGAGGCATATCAAAGTCAAGGCCTTCCAGATTTCTTCAGGGAGATGCTCCATGCATAAGGTGAAGTACAGTGATATCGCAAAAATGTATGTGAAAGGAATGGACAAATACTCTGAAAGCTTCTAGGAGATTACCTTTCTAATTAGGTTTGGATGAAAATGTTTTGAAGAAGCATTTCAATGTGAAATGTTTTTTTAAGTTTCTTCTCTTTACTTGTCTTGTATAGAAATTGGCCATTTTGCTTCATCAGTGTTGAAGGAGGGAGAGCAAAACCTGATTTTTTAGTTTCCAAAATTATTTGTGTGTATATCACATGAAAATTGAGACTTAATGTATGAGTTTTAACATAAGAAGAGTGAAAAAGCACTGGCGCAGGTTGCCCAGGGAGGTTGTGGAGTCTCCATCCGTGGAGACATTCAAAAGCTGTCTGGAAAACCGTCCTGGGCAACCTGCTCTGGGTGGCTCTGCTTGAGCAAAGGGGTTGGACCAAATGACCTTCAGAGGTCCCTTCCCACCTCAACCACTCTGTGATTCTGTTCATTTGGGCTAAATATCTAACTCTGATGGTTTAGATTTCTCATTTTATAATGTAATTTACTCAGATCTGCAAATGGCAAAAGTGGTACTCACTAGTTTTCAGTTATTTTTAAGTCATTAAACCCTAAACGTTTTCCAGTAGAAATACAGATACATCTCCAGTGAAATGAAACCTAATAACAGGAAGTTTAATTTTCTTACTCATGGTTTACTGAATGTCCTGGTCCTTAGGTCAGAGGACCCCAGCACGGCTGCAAAGACCCCAGTAATGTAATTGTTATCATTAATAACTATTTATTTTCTTAGAAGGACTTTGAGCTCTATAAGGCATATTCAAATGGCTCCCAGTGAGTAATATTTATCATACGTGCGTATTGAGCCACATGGCACTACTCCCATCCTTCAGGTCCAAACAGAAATGCTCTGTAAACATCTGTGGGCTATTCTTGGGATACATGTATTTCCTTGTCAGTCCTACACACAGCAACCCTTGTTTCTAACTTCCAGTGTGGTTTGTTTCTAGAGTTTCATTGATTCATTTTTGAAGCAGACAACTACCTATTTATTTCAAACAACCTTACCAAAACCAACACAAGGGTTTACAAGAGCACTGAACGTCCCAGGAAACCCACAGAAACACTCCTTTGCTTTCTTGAAAGCCTACTTGTGCTGTGTACAGACTAACTAATCAAAGTGCCTGCAGTGGTGACTAATGCCTCCCGTGAAGAAAAAGACTGGTTTCATGTGATCTGCCGTACACTCAGCAAACCTGCCTTTCTTCATACTCACCAGTGTAAATAAAGACTAATTTAACTGAAATCAGTAGTTATACCAGTAACAAGCTGGGGTGTAGTAGGAGCTGATTTAAGGCCACAGGGGTGAATATACAGTTGTTGACAAGTATGCATATCACAGGCCAATGCCTCAGCTTTCAAAAAGACTGTCAAGCCTTGAAATTGTGTATTGCACCTGTAGTGGCTTTGAAATACCCCTTCTCATCCTGACCCGAAAGGGCAAGGAAGAGGAAAATTCCCCTGTTCTCTTTATTCTGTTATTAGTTAGCATTTCTCTGGGTATTAATAGCACTCAAAGTGCCCACCCTTCCTTCAGGGCCTGCTATGGAGGGGTGAGTGAGAGGAATGACTTTTCAGTAGAGGAAACTGACGGCCTGATGAATCAAGGAGACAACTGCCTCTAAAAGGTGGGGGAAAGACAAGGAGGGGATGGCTGAGAGGAGGCAATCACTGACATGCCATATGCTTCCGAGAGTCTTTGCGAGTCTGTTTTTTTCATTCAACCTTATTTCACAGCTGCATTCAGTTGCTCAAGCCTTCACACAGACTTACATGAGAACAACCGTCAATCAGTGTTACAAATGGTTTAGCCCTCAGTCTGCAGTTGTCTGCTGTCACACAGATTTGGTATTAATCCTGGCTGCCTGGAACATATGGCTCAGAGTCCCATCTTGAGCACCTTGCCATAAGTCTGAAGTTAAATGTGGGGTTTTTTTCTCATTTCTGATATAATCTGCTTGAAACACATGTGCTCAACTCAGGAAATGTCTACTACTTCATATTCCTTGATGAAGGCACTTCAAAAAAAACCCACCTGTGTGTGTTACAGTGTTTGCTAGAGGCACACTGGTAGATGGGTACTCTGTGTCCTTTGGGTTGGCATTAAGATTGTAATGAATCATTGATAAAGCTAATAATGTACTCAGTTTAATCTAATATTACAGCACAGTAGCTGCGCCCAGTGCTTACAGCACAGGAATATACAAAAGTAATTAACTTTATACTACTGAAGCTAACTGCAGTTGAACCTCTCCAGGTTATGAAAGTTTACCAAAGCAAGTGATGAAAATTATCACTGTAGACTACACAAGGGTTTTAAACAGCTGGGCCAGACTCAGTGGCACTTTAACAAAAGAGGATATAATATATATCTGATGTATCCCAAGCAGCCCATAAAAGAGCTATCAACACCTACATATGAAACTGAGCTACATGGGAGCACATTTCAGGCAGGCGTTGCTTCCCAAGCCTTTCATGGAACATGATGGATGTTTACTTTATGAGCAGACTCACTTCATTTGCAAAGTAAGAGTAGATAATATGGGCCAAAAGTAATCAGAGTCCTGAAGCCAGTCGCTTTGTTGGTATGTACCATAATAGCTCTTTGATGGAGTCACACAGTCATGGGCCAGATGAAGCTCTGATCCACTCAGTCCCTGAAATGGCATACTAAGCATTGTCCTTTAAATTAACATTTTTTACTTAAATCAGAAAGTTATACTCCAGCTTACTACACATTTAAGTAGTATACATGGACAGACAACTCTCATCAGGTTAGAAAATCAGGTATCCTGATGGTGGAAAAATTTAGTTGAACTCATTCCTCTGACAGCAGAAGCCAGAATCAAGTTTAGCCCAAATTTATGCTGGTCTGTGGATCATCACAGCCCAAGACATTCACAAGGGAATTTACTGGTTCCTCACTAGGAACAATACTGCATTTTCTCCCTCTTCAGAAACTAGTGTTAGCTACAACATAAGAAGCAAGATAGGAAAGGAGAGGACAGGGCAGGACCAGACAAGGATACATGACTGGCTTGATCTTGTGAGGCCATCAAGCCCAGTCTCTCACCACATATAATTCTTTTCAGGAGTGTTTCCAGCTCAGAGACTAGCATCACGTTACCCATCTTCCAGGCTCCCTCTCAGGGGTGATCAAGGAAACATCAATTCAAGACCTCAGCCAGCCTCTGAGGGAAACCATCCTCTTCCTACCCAAATGCCCAGCATGTCACATCTCCAAAGGAAAATCAAACCCATGGACTTGACCAAACAGGAATTTATTGCGCAGGAGAGCTGAAGAGCAGAAAAAGCTCCCCAAAGACAATCAGTCATCCCACAGCCACAGATGAATAACAGCTTGCCTCTTGGTGGAGGCCTGTTAGGCCAGATGGCCACTACCCTCCACTGCATAGGGTGGGCTAGGCAGAGATGTCCTTCTCCTCAGTGCCCTGCAAACTGCTCCACTTTGACTGCCACCATTCTGCAACAGTCTGGCAGTGTGCAGAAAGAGCAGCAAATCCCCTGCCTGGCAGGAAGGCTTGCTAAATAGTTTCTCACTTTCACTCCTTGTCCATAATGTCTTTACCTCAAGATGACAAAAGCAGGTAGTGTTACTACTCACCCTACTCATGCATGGTTGGTTTGCCCTCTGCTATGGTATGAAAAAGATGTATTTCACATTAGGTTATGACATGGCTACTTTTCTTCCTCAGGCTACCAGGGCTAGGTCAAGCCAGACATGGTGGGACAGAGTTGGGCATCAAGTCCTAGCAAAGACTACAGCCCTCAAAAACATCTACCAGGCTCCTGCGTCATGTTTAGTAGCAACACTAAGCAAGCAGGAGAGCTCAGTGGAAAAAATAGTCCAAAGACAGATATAAAATGTTAACAGAGATGGAACAACACCAGGAAACAAGAGTACTTTAGCCAACTGAAATAACACTGAGCATTGGAAAATTGCTATTAATCTAGGAGATAGTCTGTCAGACCTGAAAAACAGGGCTTCAGCACAATCCTCCCTGGTTTTGCCACCTCTCAGTTTGAGCTTTAAAGCTAATCTACTTTGTTGAATTTACTTTACAAACTTTGTCCAAGGGGGCCATGGGTGAGTGTTACGGAGAAAGTTCACTGCATTGATCAACAACAGGGTGAGTTTTGCCAAAAACACAGCTCTGCTGGCAGTATGTTGAGTTTTATAGTGATAGTCATTTCGGACTGTTGTTTTGAGCATTCTGCTGGGAAGCTTTTATCACCAGGACCACTTGTTTAAACAGAGAAGATTCTTACAACCACCCATTGTGGCTTTTTAACAGGTAAAGTTTCTACCGAGTCACCATTTTGTCTCTAAAGTTGCCATAAATTCCCATCAGCTACTTTCCTCTCTCTTTAGAGATCTCTAATGATAACAACAATAATAATAGATCATAAATTCTGAGAGGTCCTAGCCAGCTCATTTCTATCCAGAAAGATAGGACCTGCTTTGACTGTTGTCCCTGCTGTCCACAATTCCCTTCATCAGTTGACTGCTCTTGAAATCTCTTCTGTTCTGTGCTCATTTTCTTGTCATTTGGCCTGGCTTTCTTTAGCTTCTTTTTAGCTTCACACAGAGGAGATTAAAAGAGAAAAAAGAATAACGAAGTAAAAAGACCCAATTGCTTGAGATGTTTTTTCTTCTTGGTGAGAGCGTCTGTCTCTTCAGAGAGACCAATTAACATTCTCATCATCTCTCTGGACCTAATCTAAATATGAATAAAATATCAAACCCTTCCTAAAATTGTTCTTTGTTCTTCTTACTGCACTGAAATTAACTTTTTGACATGACGCCAGGCAGAACTTCAATACAAAATGCATGATTCGTCCCTCTCCACATCTGCATACCAAAATGCTGCTCCATGTGTCACTGGACACTGCTACTGTAACAATGGACACCCAGTCTTCCCAAAAAAATCCTGACAGTCATATGTAACAATTCAGAACTGTCCTCAAAGGTTGGGTTTTTTTAGGTATCTGGATTATGACACATCATTTATGAACATATGACAGACTCGTTCTTCAATCTAACCACACCTTTTTACTGGCTTAAAGAAAGGAGCTTGTAGTAAGCACCTAACATCTTGTAGAAAGATGAAGAAAATCTTGTATAAGGGAACATTTGCAAGGTTCTTGCTCATTTCTGGCTAATTATGGTCATTTCCACATGTAATTACCTAAATTGCTCTTGCAATCAATGTAATTGTGCTAAGTTGTTTAAAAATCAGCCTCGTTAGATTTTGCCTGGTAAAAACACACTGTTTTTCAAAACCTAAATTTTTATCTTATGTTAGCTGCCAACAGGTCTTTAAAAGTAAATAGGTTTCCTTTTGTCTTCCTCCTCCCTTTTTTGTGTACCGGCGTGTGTTCTTTTACATCCATTACAGCTTAACTGTAGTCAGAAAATAGTCTATAACCTCCTGTAAAAAGCTATTATTATGTGTCTGCATGTTATTGTACACTTCTCTCTCATTTTCAAAACTGTAGAATCTCCAGTCTTTATGGCTGTGGAATGAAAAGAATGTTTCAAAATGTGAATGTTGAGTGTTTAGGTAATTCTACTCTGAGTCTGTGGTGGGCTGAAATAACGAACAGTCACACAATAAGCAGAGCTGTTCACTGACTCCTGCTACAACCGCATTTTGGAGGGAGAGAGCAATATTCCAGAAGCGAGCTCTCTCCCAGCAGTTTCGACTGCATTCTTCTAAGGGTATCATATGCCGCCTCTCCGTATCTGCAGCACCTCTGCCTTGCCATCCACCTTGTTGCTTTCATTTCCTTTCCAAAAAGTTCCCCCTCTCTACACAGTCATTTACAAGGAGAAGCTATAACTGCAGCAGGGTGCCCTATATGTTCTTAACTGCGGCTAGCACTGTTTCACAGGGTCTGCTCATGCTGTTAGCAAGCGTTTGGGCTGGCATCACAAGCACCTGCTGCTCAGAACTAGCGAGAAGCGGGGCTCCTGCTCCAGGGAGAGAATGGCACCGGGGTGGGGGTAACAGCGGTGCTGTGGAGCTGCCCGAGCCAAGGCTGAGCCTGGCCACGGCTCTGCTCCTGCGGCGCATCAGAAGGACGTTGCCCCTTCAGTGGTACCTCACGGGCACCCTCCGCCGTGGAGGAGCCAGCTCTGCGTCAGCTCAGCAGCCCCGGGTTGCGCCGGAGGTGATAATGGTTGAAAGAGTAGCAGTGACTGCCACGCTGAGTGTGAACATCTGCTGGTAAGTCTCGGCAATGCTCTGTCCGAAGGGTACTTTTTCACCTCATGTTTTCTTTTGGAATAAAAGCTATTTGCTCATCAGTAGTAGGTACTTGAGTCTCTCTTCTCTGTTTTATTTTAGCTAAAATAAATCTCTTGGAGCCCTAAGGACATGCCAGGGTTAGGATTTTTTCTAGTGAGGAAGGCATGAAACAGAAGAGTAAGAGAGATACAGAGAGAATTTCATTAAATAGGACCTTGAGTTCGGCATGGGGCACTGACTGAGTAGTGTGAAAGGCCTGCAGTGTGAAAGGGGCTCTCCCTGACTTTAGTGCTTAGAGGTGAGTGGGGTATCAGGAGGCTTGGGTGGGCTGCATGTGGAGCCAGGCTGAGCCCCCCGACTTTCCAGCCTGCAGTGTGATCCCATGGGTGCGAGGGCCGGATTTGACCCACGCCGCCTTCTGAAAAACAGTAAGTGACAAGCCTAAGTGCAGCTACAACTGATTTTTCTCTTATCTGAAGATCTGTTACTTCCCGTGCCTCCCTTTGATTGTAAAGGAGGTTATGTCAGAGTCATCTGTAACAGCTGCATGTTAAAATACCTCAGTCATGTGGTTTTAAGCAACCCAGTAAAAAACCCAATCCTTCAAATAAAGACACATGTATTTTTGTGACATTTCCATACAACTGCAATTTTCAAGGGAGCCAAACACTCATTACTACACAGGCTGTTCTTTAGAGGCCAAACCTGACCTTTAGTCAGAGGAAATTCCCATTTGGCTAGGCTTATTCATACAGCCTACAGTTTTGTTTGAATTCTGCATTGACTGAAAAAATTTTAAACTAGGCTGGAGAAGTAATTAGATTAAGAGTAGGACTACTAAAAAGCCCTGCACTGGCAGAGAAATGGCCCTGCCTGAGGATCTTACCCCACATGTAGTTTCCCAAGATCTGGATTTAGAGGAAAAGTGCTTTATATTGGTATATTGCAACTGTAGGGAGGAAGATGAGTGTAAAGCATGTCCCCGAAGAGGTTAATCAAACTAGGACTTAAAAGGCCGCTCAGATGTCCAGCTTTTTCATATGGTTAATCACAGGTCAACAAAGAGACTGTCTTGCAAACTCTGTCTCCCCTGCTTTCAGGGTTGTGGAGATCCTCTTTTGCCCAGTACACATTCACATAATACCCCTGGGACAGCCATATTCATTATTTCTGTGGAATATCATTTTTACCCTGCTTTTATTAGAAGCTAGCAGCTGGAAAAGATGAGGAGCCAGCAACATGTGATCAGAAGAGTCTGCAGGGACCACCAGACAGCTCTCCATAGATCACAGCTGGAAATTTCTAGACAGATTGAAAAGAATTGGTGTCCCTCTTGCTCTGTGCACTGACACTGAGACACCATCTTTAGCTGTGCCAAGAAGGATATTTAGTAGAGTCTTACATAGGTTAAGTGATGTTTTTTTCTGAATTTTTCTATTAATAATCTAAATGCAGCCGCAAACAACAGGCAAATGAAAACCCATAGTGTGCAGTATTTCCAAAGCTGTACTGAAGTCTTGGCCTTTCAGATGAGATGTTAGTAAGAATGATTATTCATTTGAAAAACAAGAAGCAACAGAAAAACCTGCAAAACACCAGTAGAAAATAATCTCATTAAATTGAAAGGGACATAAGAGTTGGGGAAGTGACCAAGCTGCAGAAAACTAGGGGTGCAGGGCACGGCTGTGCTCTGGCACACTCTCTCAAAGCCAGTTGGAATAGTTCCTCAGATTTCCCAAAGGAAAGTAAATGCCAACAACACTCTTCTCCAAGCCTATTTGTGCATTTGAAAGCAGGGAAGGAAAGAGTCTTCCTTCCATACAGCTATTTTTAAACTGTCTTTCATTTACCTGGCTCTAAAGAATGGCACTAGGATTAGATAGATACCAAATCATCAGTTTTATTTATTGATCAAAAAATTGCCCATTGATACATTCTAATGTGAAGAGATCCTTTGACAATAGGGATGAAGGAACTTTGAAATGGAAAATGCCCAGAAGGTTCATCTAGTTGCTTTTCTTTAGCAACAGGAACACTAGTCAGTTTGGATGCCCAAAGATTTGCCTACCTCCTATTAAACATTACATCTGGTTTTCTTGTTGCCCTGCTACTTCTATCCATACATGAATTATTGTGAATGATTCTTTGACAGTTGGTATAAAAGTACCTTATGTTCTGCTAGTGTCCATTTCAGTTTCAGGAAACATAATATTTAGATATTATAGATTATTCTTCTTGCAATTAAACTAGCTCAACAAGTTTAATTGCTCAACTTGTTTAAGCTCAATTCCGTTTGCAGCTTAGAACTTCTCTGTTTTCTTCAAAACGGGGCATACTTTAGTGAAGTTCCACTTGACCTTAATTTCCCCTTTTCTACAGATAACAATCCTTTTTCTCTAAGCATTTTGCTTAAATTGATTTCTCAACTGAATGCTGCATGTTGTCACCTTCAGAATTCTGAAATACTACTGAGATGGCCAGAACTGACAGCCTCATTGCTCTTGTTATGTATGTGTCTCTACATGTAGAACAGAACACTAGATCTTGCAACAAAAATATATATTCAAATTATAGGTTTACTGTCATCATGTCTTCATACTGTGCTAAAATAATCTCCTACAGTCTATATTCAGTGTTTCTATTTATGCATCCTGTCTTTTACTTAGCAGTAAGACAAAAAGCAAGTTGGCCATCATGGGCATAGTGTTATGAGGATGTTAACACTCTCCTCTCTGGGCTCTTCCTAACCTATCAGTATTGAGGGTGATTCTTGTTTTTAGCAACATGTTTAGAATTATTCTTTTCTGGCTTCTGTGCAGGGAACATGGGCTTGGACTCAGAAATGCGATGAGGCTCAAGAGCAGATGCTCCAGAGTAGCGTTCTGTCTCCTGTTTTTATATCATTCTTTCTCTTGAAGCCTCAGCTATAACTGAAGGGAATCACAGAAAACCTCTTATTGTCGGTTTGTTCGCTGCTGAACTGTCATAGCACTTCCCTCTGAGGCTGGTGTCGAGCCTCTCATCAGCTACACAGGCAGAGCCAATGTCTGCGGGCTGTTGGGTCTGGGTGCCCATGCCAACTGCATCCCACACATGCCAGCCCCTTCCGTCTCTCCAAGCAGGAGACACAAATGGTCTGTTGGGGATCCCTACCTCCCTTAGTAGGTTTTATAGCTCAGCCTGGATCCTTCAGGAAAAAGGGACTCTAAGAAGGGTAGAAATGACAGTTCAGTATGGTGTGAAGACCTGTGATCTTGTACTTTCTCCTTCTACTTGCTCTAACCCTCCATTAGTCCTGACATACTTTAATCCCACATGGGCACTCTCAATGCCTTTTACTTGGCTGTAGTATCACTTAACACATCTCTGGTACTGCACAAGCACTAAATTAAGGTTTCATGTGCAATAAAGAGGAATAAAAGCTACCAACTGGCTAGCTCACCTCTTTGCACAGCAAAGAAATCCCTGCAAAGTGCCCTTACTGCTTCCCTCCAGTATCCTGTTTGTGATCTGGCTGACAGAATCCTCCAGCTGTGGAAAAATTGGTTTAGGGGTCTTAGAAATGAGATAAGAGTTTATTTGCAAATTAAACTACGTAAACTATCATGACTGACTAATTATAGCACTTTGCTTTTAAGTATGAGCACTTATTATGCCAAATAATTCTGCAGGAATCACTATCTAGATTTTTAGTAATGGTGTGGAGGAAAGATGGAAGGAACATTTGATATCTTTTCTGATATTTGACTAAGCTGAGGGCAGAATTCATCTTACCTAACCTTAACTGTTCAAATGATAAGCATGAATCTAAGATCATAATCTGTGCTTTCTCTACACTGAAAGAAGACAGACAGACACAGCCAGAAGGTGATTCATACAGCTTCTTCACAGACAACTAGTTGACATGAGGCTACAGTATGTCATGGGAAAATGGCATGCCTTGGATATATGACAAAATGTTTACATTAACCTATGACTTCAGTGTCAGAATATAAACTATTTAAGTATCTCCAGTCTTCAGAACAGTATAGTACATCCTTCACATCCTAATTGCAGCTGCTCAGGCTCCAAGTGTTTTGTCTTACCATGGTAAGTAAAAAAAAATATTTAAAAAATCAGTCTTCATGCATTGCTATTAGCAGACGATAGAAACGCAATTTGTGAGCTGGAGATTTTTTTCTTTTTTTGTCAACAAAACTAAAATAAGCAAGCATCCCTCTATACCTTTGACAACTACCTTAAACTCACTTTTGGGGTGGGAAGGTGTTTCACTGGTGTAAATTGCAACCTCATAAAATGCTAATGGTGACACTGGATCCTAACTAGAAGCTAGAAGCAGCACACAGAAAGAAATTGCAAACTGGAAAGTGATCACATCAGAGCAATGGGAAATTGCAAGCAATGAAAAGATTCAGTCCCAATAAATGTAAAATCCTGCAAAAAGGAAAAACAAAAACTAGAGAAAGCAAACAGGAGATGGCAAAGAATGCAAAGAAACTGAGTTTATTGTCATTTTGTCTTCCTCTTAGGCAGTGATGTTGTTTTTTTCATGTAATCAAGCAATACGGTTGTCACACGGCAGGTGGGGAATCAGAAGCAGGAGAGCGCCATGAGATCTCTGCTGTCAAGCTGTAATTCAGCACTATGAAAAGGATTTAAATTGATGGCATTGGAGTATCTGTCATTATGACTAAGGTAATTACTCCACTGAGCCCTGTCTCTACCAATGGGCAATATCAGAGGCTTCAGAGGAACTGCTCTACTATGAAGACTGAATGCATGTGCGGAGGTGCAAATTCTTCCTTGGTTGGTGGTTAGCAGATTGCATCATTTACTTATTGACTTCTTCAGCTCTATAGTTATGTGAATTTCTTATTGATCATAAACTCATCCAGCCTTCTGTGAATGTCAGCGAAGCATCTGGGTGTAATAATGAATTCCAGACACCGATAACACCAGATTCTATATTGCATGGCCCAGATCTGACAACTAAATATGTGGTGAATCGGAGTGACCTAAAGCTTAAAACACACACTCCTGTCACTGCAGAAAGGCCTCCACGTGAGCAGAGACATGTATTGCCACTTACTGTTCCAGGGAATAATTTTGTATCAAATCTCATAATCTTTCATTTGTTCAAACGGAGCATTCCCTACTGAAGTGAGGAACAGAACAATCAAGCAGCGATGGCAAGACTAGGATCTCAAGATCTCAGCTGACTCAGTTACTGTCAGCATGAATGCTGCAACAGCAGAGAGCACTTCTCAGCCTGGAAGCCCGGTGAGCTGTTTTTCTTCACTGTGCTCTGTGCTCTGTGGTTGCACCGCTGGCTGAACCCATTTAGTGCCAGACCAGATGCAGCTACATATCCTCCATTATAGATAAACCCCACAACAATGTCAGAGAGCCTGCTTACTGAGCAGTATGGCTGCCCTTTCATTGCTTCAAATAGAAACCTAAACTATCTCAGTGGTTAGACTTTATTGAAACTTGAAACAAAAAAAACATTGAACAAGTTTTGGTGTCATGTGTCAGTTCTAACCTTTCAGGGCTACATATGGTGCAGAAACACCTTCCAGAAAGTGATGAGTAGCACTGCAGTCTCCAGAGGGGTCTTACTTCTGCAGGTCTTGCGGTAGACTGCATCTATAGTGAGTATAGGATTAGGAATGGTATCTGAAGGAGAAATTAACCTCCCAAAAGGCAGGTGAAACCCTAACCCTTCCTTCTAATCATCCAGTCTTTGTGACTCATTACCCTTGGGTGAAAGGAAATCTCTGTCCGCATATCTTGGCCAGAATTGAGTGCAGGGGGTGGAGGGGGAGAAGAGTATGTGAAGTCTTAGGTATCGTGTGTTTAGCCGATCTAATGCAAAAATAGAAAGGAATCAAGGGGAAAGAAATCCTGTGAACACAAGCCAAGGAAAAAAATAGGAAGCAACACCAACATACACAGTACCTTCTGCAGAAGTTGAGGCAGACACACTCCTCAGAGAAGCCAAATCTACTGATTCCTGCCTTGATTACTTTGGGACAGTAGGCAAATTCTAGCATGAAAGAAAGTAAGAGGCTAACTCAAGACAGCTGGTTCTAGGACTTAAAAACTGTGGCCTAAAATGTATGTTAAATATATTTTAAATCAATTCAGCTTCCTTTTTGAGAAGGACAGGCAAAGTGGGAACATCAGCCATGAGCTGTATCACCCCATATGTAGCATGGCAGAGATGAAGCCAGATGGAGGGCCAGCTCCTGGGGACCTTGTTGGACAGCAGGGAGAAGAAAACACATCACAGCATTTTCCTCACTTTGCCATCAGTGCAAGTGCACATAAAGCCCCCATGTCCAGAAGGTTGTTAGCATGAAAACCATTATGGATAAAGAGCCATTGCCCATTCTCAACCATGCATAGATGATCCTCTCCCAGATACCACAGTCTGTAGCCAACCTGAGATATTTCCAGGAATGTTCTGCCAACTATGTAGTTAAATGGCTAATGGATAGCGAAAGACCTAGACCTTCTCAGTGAACCCGAGGGGGATTCACTTCTTGCCTTTCATGGATCCAGAACCCATGTTCACTGAGTAAAGGTGGCTCGTTAATCCCTGTGCAGAAAAGAAACTGAGCAGTCAAAGGCTTCAAGAATGCACGGAGGAGATAGATAGAAAGTAGACAGAAGTACTTCAAATTCCAAAACAAATACTAATAGTTTTAAAAAAGCTATTTAAAATGCCCCTTTACCCATGAAGTAAGTTGGTCTTTAAGCAAACTAAAAGAAGAAAGGACCCCCACAATGCTCCTGTGGCCTTCTCACCCCTCACAAGCCCTCTCAGTGTGCAGGCTGACTGCTATGGACCTAGAAGGAAGAAGCTTGTGGGACATGCTCCCCTCCTCTCTCTCCAGGCCTGGAGCTCACAGGACCTACCCTTGAAGTCTCAGCCCAAACACTTCATGGATCATCTGCCAAGTTCAGCTTCCTTCCTTGCACATGTAGAAGAAAAGATTTGTGTCAGGGCTGGATCTGCAGCTGATGGTAATACTGCTGGAGACAGCTCTGTTGCCACTCCTCTGCTATGATTTCCTTCCAGTCCCCACTGGAGCATGTCTCCTGAAGATACCTCTACCCTCAGGGCGAGGACTGCAACCCTGCGTATGGATGCGGGGGCTTGGCTCAACCCTTTGCAGATTGCATCCTTGGGAGCATTACTTGGAGCAGTTCTCCAAAGCTAACTGCCCAGATATCTGGGGGAGGTTTCAGGAACTGGTGCCCAGCCCCAGTCAATGCACACGTCTGTAAGCACCAACTTAGGCTGCAGGATGAAGAAGCTTGGTCGACAAAAGCTAATCTCTATCAAAGGTTTGGGGCATTACATCAATGATCTTCATTGATATTTCTCCCTCTCTGTAGCCTGGTCTGAATGGTCACTAGACTGAATACCTTTGGCTGCTTCAGATACTTCCCTTGCATGTGGATGGGACATTTGAGACCAGCAGTTATCTTCCAGTCATGCTGCATCATGGCCAAACGAGGCACGTCCTGGTATGCTGCCTACCATGAATCAAAACTATTTAGAGCTCTCTGTCAAAGATTTAACTATGGACCATTCCTGGGTAGTCTCACGGCACTGCAGTCACTGCTTGCTTGCTCTGTGCAATGACTGACCCAAGTTTTGGGAGCTGTTGGAGAGATTATTGGAGCTAGATGCTCCTGGCCACGTGAAATTGCTGTTAGTAACGTGTCTGGAGTCAACTTCATGGAAGGCAGAAAGAGGTTCCCACCTCACTCCAGAGGCAGTCTGGGAGGCCTGCTCCTGGCTAGTCTGAGGAAGAAGAGACAACAGATGAGACTTCTGGGCAAGAAGTAAAGGACACAATTGCTGCTTCATGAGGATCATGCTAGAGACATCACAGTAAACAGCAAACTTGCCAGAGATGTTGGCAGGAAGGCAGGCATGGTCACAAGCACAACGCTCGTGGCAAAACTGCCACCCTGGCAGTGGCCTCAGTATGTAGAGGAGCAAGGCTGTACATGGCATGCAGAATTCACCCAGTGGGGAGGATGAGGCTTCCTTGGAGTGCGCTACTTTTTTCCCCGCACCCCTGGGCAGCAACTGAGGCTGCAGGATGTTTGCTTGCAAGCAGGAATCATCAGACAACCTGGTAGAGCTGTGTTTGCAGCTCCCCCAATAATGGCCCATCTGCCCTGGTGAGGCCAGGAAGGATGATGCAGTTCTGGAAAGCTCTCACTGTACAGAGGTCCTGTGTCCTACCACTGCTTGTCTGTTGGCTCTTGTAGCCTCAGCCATCATATCAGAAACCCTCTAAGCAGAGACTAAAGGCAACCACTCCTCACTGCTCCCACCTCCGTCCTTTTCCACCAACAACGTGAGTGCACAGACCAATGCTCCCACCAGAGCTCTGCTTGTATAAGCTCCTCTTGAAGTCAGGGATGGTCAAAGCCATACGGAGTGTCTCCATAAAGATGTGTTGTGGCCCTGAGGGAACCCACAGCCCTGACGGTCCCTGTCCAGGGACCTTATTTCAACCCCTGGGGCCATCAGCCTCTGCTCCAGCGATGCCACAGCAGGGACGATCTTCAGCTCGCACAGCCCTGCCCTACCTGGCTGCGGGTCCCACCAAGCCAAGCCCACCTGTGGGCTCACATCCCAGTTTGGCCTCAGCCTGTCCCTGGGGAGGTGGCCTGATGCCCTGGGCTGAGGCTGCCCCAGTGCCCCCCAGCTGCCTGTCTCAGGGCTGGCATGGTGGGACAGGCTCTGGCTGCCAGGCCCTGCCCAGCGGGCCGCCATGGGGAGCCCCTGCCCTGTGCTGCTCGCTGTCGAGATGGATTTCTGGCCACAAGAGAGTTAGAGGTTGTACACTACAAGTCCAGCTGAGGAGAACACCTCTCTTGCTGTCTTTGTTCAACACACGCTCATGCTGGACATGCAACACCTGCCATGATCACAGGTGACAGCATGTGACAATGGGTTGTGTGGTGTCATGCCTGCCTAGAATCTCCTCCTCATGCTGTCCAGACTGGTAGTTGTCACCCTGGGTGCAAACACATGCTGCCTTCAGATCCACTGACCTCCTTGCAGTTGACCTGAGGCATCTCACCAGACATGGTGAGGTGCTCCTGTGGAGAAACACTCTGCATACCGCCATGGACACAGTGACAAAGACTCCCTTTGGCCCCTTGTTGTCACACAGATGGCATATATTTTAAATGCCTGTGACTGACTGATGATACTTAACTGTTACATGAGGACACGCAGAGACAAGGCCACAAGGCTTGCTGTGATGCTTTTGGAGGTCTCGAATAGTCAGTAGCAGACTGTAGCCATGGTGTGCACTGAAGTGGGACCCCCATAGGCACCAAGCACCTCCCCCACCAGCCTCCTCTGTCCAAGTTTATTTGTGAGGGAACCCATAGATACACTGTAGATGAGCCACTCCAGGAAGGATCATGCAGTAATGAGCCAACAGGTGGACTAGGACTTTGGGGTGCAGTCAGTGTGTCACCATGAAAATATGGAGGCTCTGTTTGTGACTCAAAGGGCAGCTAAATCTGAGCAGATATTAGCTCCTCAAGGAAGGACAAGTCTAAAAGTTCTCTGGCTCTGCCCAAGATAGACCATACATGCTGCTTGAAGGACCCTTTGACTGATTTGAGACCAACTTTATATAGGCCTTTCCTGAGAAGGGTTATTTCCACCATGACTTTAATCTGTTCAGATCTAGTGATGGTGATGAAAAAGTTACTTAGAAAACCCTCAAGCACTTTTACCTTTATGCAATTTTCCCCCCTACCCCACTGTTCTCACACTTAAAATGGCAAAAACATTCTTGCTCAAGCTTTTCAGAAACAATTTCACCTTTGGGCAGAGACTAAGCACATAACTTCTAAACCCAGAAGAACAGAAATTTCAGACTGTTCTAAGTAACAGAGGAGGAAAGCCCAGGGGACTAGAATGGAAACACTGTTGTGCAATAGAAATGATAGTCTGCTGCTTTTCACAGCATAACTAACTTTTACTTGATTTTCATTTCTTTTTCTAACAAATGGAAGCTACCTAAGGATACAGACAGTGATAGCAACTGACCATTAAAAAAAGGCTAGCTCCAAGAAAATACACAGGTATCACATATGCATCTTGCAACTCCTCACCTTTAGGCACTTCCAGAATAGCCTCCAGAGCTTAAGCCTACAAGAGCAAACAGCCTCATCCAGGAGTGGAGTTTTAGGTGTTCAAGAAATTTTAAGCTCATAAACAAGTCTTTTGCAGATTTTTGGAGCCTTACAACTTGAGTGACATCTGATATATGTTCAGGAGCAACTTTTTCAGGCACCCAGATTTCTCTAACTATTTCTATTCTCTCTGTTTGGGGCTGAAAATAAACCTATTTGATTGGTTTAAACATTTTCTTTCTTGCAGTAGGCATGTTCTGGGGCATGTAGTTCTAGATAACTTACATTTTCTACACCTGCTTTTTCTTTGTTGACTACTAACAGAAACTGATTAGATCAGATGATGTAACTCTAACATATCTGAGCTGTTTGAATTGGCTATGGAAGCCTTCATCTTTAATGTTTTATGACATGCCAATAATTTGGAAAGTTCTCAGCCTGCACATTGTTTACTGGTATCTTGCCACTTTGTATCTTGGATCAGTGAGGTTCCATCTACATCAGATAGCTCTATTTGACACTAATCTGTTATCCTAAGGCTTGCCATTGTGGTACCCCTGTATTTAAATATCCTTTCATTTTATCCTCAGGTCAATGATGCCTTTTGAGAAATTCCTAATCTGGATTTCTTCCAGGGTATGTATGTTTTAATCTACTGAGCTCAATACAATTGATGACAATCAGTGCATGGCAAATAATCTTTCACAAAAGGTAAACAGAAGCCTGGATTCAACACCTATTCCTCTCCTATAGCAAATTGTCTTAGCTATACTAATATATAATAAGATATTTATCAGCTACATACTGATATTTATTAGTATTGCCTATTTTTGCATGCCTGGTCTAAAGACATGTTTTGCTATCAACAGATACTGCAGATACTTTAGTTCATCAAAGGCTTTTATCCTTTCTTCTTTAGTTGCAAGTCAGAATGCACCTCCATATTACATTTTCTCCAGTGGCAAAATTGATCTAGACAGTTTTCTTCCTTCCCTATGCCACATGTTCCTGCTGCCATATCAATCTTCTGCTGTGCTTTTTGTGCAAATGCAGCCATCTGTGGGGCAACACTGTAAGACAGATTAGTAAAATCAGGAGTGCTAAAAATAAACTCTCCAGGAAAAAAAATTGGCAAAACAGTTCAGTTGGAAAATGCAGGAGAGTGGTGAATCCCCAAACAAAGGGTGTTCTTCAGAACAAGATGAAAGAAAGGTCAGGGACACAAATGTGGGTGTAAAAAGGGGAAAGGCTGAGGATGTCTCTTTTTCCCCTAAAAATGATGGACTGGAAACCAGATGATGGCAGAGCCTGCAAGAAATATAAAATTATCCAGAGAAAAAGAGTTTGGCTTTGCCAATTTTATGTTGAAGATGATGGTTGACTATTCAGATAAAGATTTCTAGGAAAGATTCAAATGTGAGATTAGAGAGATGGAAACATTTACCCATCATGTTTGATACTCTTCCAACATAAGTTTAAAGAAAAGACCATAAACATGTGAAATTCTAGTGCAAGGCACTGGATCTTACAGTACCCTTTCATATGAGAGAGCAGTGTTTCATGTGTAAATACTGAAACTATACTGAGGCCAGCAGTCCATACAAGCATAGATCATGAGAAGAATATACTAAATTAAGGTAAGGTTGTTCATGTCATACCCTGTCTCCATTCCCTACCACTGAGAGAAAAAGCACTTTCATTTCTCAGTCCTGTCTGCTACCTCTCTTCACGCTGATGTGATTCTTGCCCTTCCACGTTTGACAGCGTGTTGTGCATGCTTATGTCTCCTTAGAACATACCAGATGCTTTGCTTGGAGGGCAGTATTTTTGTATTCTGATATAATGCTTTGTACTTTTCTGCCAGCAGCTGAAATAAATACACAGAATACTTCAACCCTAGATATTCTCCAGAAAGAGTTTTGGAAAGACAGGCTTGTTTGTTTTCATAAATCTTGTATGCTTCACAAAATGCAGTGTGCATGAGGATTTCCTCTCTGTTAAAGGGACTGGGCAGCCCCTACTTTTCCTTAATACCTCTTTGACATCCTGTTCTATAATAATAAGCAAGCAAGCAAGCAAGCAAACATATCTTCCCTACGTATCAAAACAAACCATTGTCAGTTTATGTGTATAGCTTGTGCAGAAAAGATTGTCTTTCCTCCCTGTGTTTTCTGTCTTTTGTTAATTGACTATTTTGAATGCTTCTGACGTAAAGCACCTACTTGGCTGAAGGCTCTTTGCTGCAGAGCTCTCAGGAGGGTGGCTGGCTGGAGGTTTGCTTTGTCCCTCATCAGCTTCAAGGAGAAACTTTCTGACCACCACACTGACCACTCAATCTCTTAGTACAGAATTTTAAAAAACCTGGGCTCCGTCCTTCTCCTGCCCTCCAGCATTAGCCAAGGGACGTCAAGATACTTGTACTGATTTGCTGAATCCCTCTGGACCTTTAGAAAGCAATACATTACTGCATTGCTTTGCATTTCTTGTTGCTTTTTTTTTGTTTTATTGTTGGTTGCACATTTGAGTTGGTAAAATGGTTTGCTGTTCCTGTTCCAGTCAAAATTTGTTCACCTGTCCGATCATGCTATTCTATATGCTAAACTGTCTATTCTCCTCTTCATTTGCTTTCTTGCATTCGCCCCCGCTCTTGCCTTTCCTTTTTCTCCCCTCATTTTATGAGCTTCAGTTCTCTAATTCCATTTCTCTGTACCAAATCTCATACATAAGAAAGTGGCCAAGACTTTACCCTGGAAACAGTTATATGTAACATTTTTCTGCATATCGTGTCCAACTGAATACAATGGCACTACTTACATGCCTTAAGCAACACGTACATGTTTGCAACACTGGAGCCTAAGTAACTCACCAAGCTACTGGCTTGTACAAGCAAAGCAGGAACCGCCATGGTTTGTACACAACATACCAAAATTCCAGTATAATCTCATTGCTGTTACCCTCATTTTCCACCTCCCCTCCCTGTTTGTTGTAATCACCTATTCTGTTATTTCAGACTAAGTCTCTCTCCATGGAAAGACTTGTATTCACGCTTAATTTTATGTACTGGAAGTAGTTCTATTGACTTAAATGGCACTATGCACATAAATAAAGGTAAGTATATGTGCAAGCCTTTAACAGACCATACCTTGCAAATCCCGCAGGAGAAGCATGGTACATTTTATTCATTTTACAATATTTGCACACGTTAAATGCAGGTTGGGTAATCAGTAGCTTTTTCCAGAGTAAGCTTTCAGTTTTTATACCAGCTTAACGGAAGTATCGCTAGTCATCTATACCCACGGGATAAACTCCGGTTCCAGAGGATTCAGAGATGACACGAGGGAGTATGAATGAATAACTAGAGAAAGGAAAAAAAAAAAAAGGCACATGATTTAAAACCGGTGTAATATTAATGT
>NW_010515598.1:87702-87992 GCF_000687285.1 Phaethon lepturus
GGGCCCGGGGGGGGACGGAGGTTAGCCACAGAGGGCAGGGCCATGCCATGACAGAAAAGTGGGGGGCTTCTGGGCAAATTCTGAAGCAGGTTCTATCTCAAATGGCAAGAAGAGGGGCGAAAAGAAGAAACGCCTGGATTTCACAGCATGGAACCAGCGCTCTTGCCATTTCGGCGAGTGAATCAGCATTCAGCGACGCGACCCTACTGAAACGCCTCAGCAGTTCATTCTTCTCCTCGCACTTTACATTTTAACGGGTATGAAGTCCACGGAAAAGTAAATAATTACCC
>NW_010515599.1:0-20200 GCF_000687285.1 Phaethon lepturus
CCCGCCGCAGGTCCTGCGGCTGGGGCGAGTCAGGCCGCCCGGACTGGGGTCCGCGAGTCCCCTCCGGGGCGAGTGAACACTCGTCTCCGCTTGTAAAAACTTACTTTGGGTGAAAGCGTTAGAGAACATTTAGCATCTTGCAGCGTTTGCTTCCTGATGTTCGGCCAGGTACCAGCTGCACAACCACGTCGCCCCGTTCGGATTTATTTTCTAACTTCTGACTGTTGATAACGAAAGAAAACACCTGAAATCTGGCGTGACGCCACCCGGTGTAGTGGTCTGCTGTCTTTATCTTAAACCCGAACTGGCTGATAACTTGCAAAAGCTGATCCGTAATGGATACGTTGTCTGCTTTGTTAGCTAGTTTGTGTTGGTATTTACCAGTTCGAAGAATAGTAGGAATGGATAGTACCAGATGCTCCATGAACACCGAGCTTTTCGGGAGCACCAGTATCTGCCGTGATTGGGCTTCACTATCAGTTGATAATGCATATGGGCTCCAGTAGTCACCCCCTAACTAGTAGAGTTTGTGCCCATATCATGATAGGCTTGTTTCTTGCGTAATCCCTTGTGTTCTAGGGAAGAGAAAAGATAGGTCTTAACAGAACAGTGGGCCTTCTCCACTGACTGCAGAAGCCAAACTATAAAAGATACTGGAGTAGCACTGGGCTGTCGTGCAGGGAAGAAAAAGGGTCTGTTGACAGGTGCCTTATGTTAGTGGAGGGCTGTGTCAGGCATTATAGTCAGATTCTTTCTTGGATAACAGGTAAGTCCCAGGACTTTTTAGGTTGAACGAAAAATAAAAACAAACAAACCAGTAGGCCGTACCTTTCACGAATCAATCACGGTTTTATATGTTTCTCTAAAGAAATGCTGCTGTTGTGGTATTGCTACCACATTGACCCTTCTAGCAAGCCAGGCTGTTTTGAGTTCTCTTGTTTCTCGGTAGCCTTCAGGGAAGGCTCGGGAAGCGTCATCTCCCTTGGTTGCATTTGTGCTCAGTGGAACCATCTCTCTCTTCCTCTTTCTGTACCTACTGCCTGTGCCTCTGCTCTCCTTTCCTACCTCCCCAGGGTAACCAGAAATGTACTAGAACCTGTGAGATGCCACTGCAAACTGCCCTTGAAGAGTGAATGAACAGTTACTAGTCCAGCTGCCAATCTGGAGTCCAGTCCACAGGGACTTCAAAATGTCTTGCCTAATTCTATACAGTTGCTATGCTGTAATACTATTTACTCACTGTGTATCACTTTGCATTTAGCGACATTGAATATTTTCTGCTAGAAATCGTTCAAGATGGTGAGTTCTTTCTGCAGATCTCAACAATGTTCTCAATAAATAAGTTGTGAATACATCAAGGAACAGAAATCCTAGCGTAATTCTTTTTGTGACCTTACTGGTAAACTCCTTCCTCACAAAAAAAACCCCACCCTATTCTTAGTGTTTTGGGGTTTTAATCGGATCGCTAATACAGGGAAGATTTCCCCCTTTATGATACCAGTGAGCTTCTTTGCGAGTTTTCAGTACGGGACTTTGCTCAAACCTTAATTTCAAAAAAATTTTTCCCAGCCAAATAGATCACCGGTAACCATGCAGGTGTCAGTTCTTTCAGATATTTAATTAAGCTTATCTGGATTCTTCAGAAGTGGTGTTCATTCTTCCCCATTTATCATGAAGATGATATATAAGATTAAGTGATACAGGAATTGAACTCCCAGGGCTCTGTTCAGTGGACCTTACCCTGACAATCAGGGGATTTTTGTGGACCCAGATCTGTGAGCAGAACAGATTCTAGTTTTGCTTCTAGTGGTGAGATACTAAGGAGGTGTTGTTTACTCCCTGTCTAGCCCTGGTAGCTTTTTGCAGATTGAGATCACATGCACCACTCGGTTTCTTCAGCACTAATTTTACATAATAGTTTTTGAAGGAGATAATAAGATGAGCAGTTTGAATTTCTTTAAACCTTTTCTGTAAAAACTGTACAACTTGGTTACTGTTCTTTTTGAGGAGTTTTAAAATTTGATACATTCCCTTATTAACTTGTGTTTAAGAAATGCTCGTATTGACAGTTGGATTTGGGATACACTAGTCCCTGGGAAAGAATGATTCCAGGATGGAAACCTAGCTCATCTCTTCTGTTGTGGATATTTAATTCATAGCTGGTTTTGCTTTTTCTAAGGTGATTTTTTTTCCTCTGCACTCCTAATTCCTACTCATTTTCCAATAAGCTTGTTATGTTATTTATTGTAAACTGTTACTATAATTTGGCCCTCTATCATATGTATTTCATACCTATGGTGTATGGGATGGTTAGTGAAACATGATGATATTATACAAACTATGCTTTTACAGACCAATGCTGTATTACTTTCTTTCCACCTAGGCTTCAGTATTCTACAGGGCATGAAAATCTGCAGTATCAATGAGAATATTGTCACAGAATAGTTTTTCTTTTAAATGCTAATGTGCTGCATTCATTTGGGATTTAACAAGACACATTTGTTATGCATATATCATCAAGTGATTGCTGATGAGAGGGATGGGTGGAAAGGTGGGATGGTCAATAAACACTTTATTGTTGAGTTTATTTACCTATGAGGAAATCATGGATCTTCTGTCTAGCTTCCTGTTGCAGCATTTTATGTAAAATGCTGCTTAGATTTATAAGCAGTGTCTTTCAGCTGTTCTAGGAAGGTAGTATATAGCTGAATCTAGATGGCAAAATACGCATAACTCTCAAAAAATTCTCAGAAGTTCTTTGCAACCAGCCACTAAAAGCTATAGCTGGCCCATAACAAAAATATTCAGGAAATTTGGATGCTTCCAAGAAAATCAGGTTTTGGGCTCTGTGCTAATGTCCATTTATAGTCTTGGATTTGCCCCTAGAGTGATTGTGTGAGGAACAGGTATTGCCATCTATTCTGTGAAATCTGTCGTAGCTTTTGGCTTTATTTCATAGGTGAATTTTAAAAAGCTATCCTGTTATTTGGTTTAAAAGATATTTGATAGAACATAACCCCTAGTCTAGTTTTATTTGTCACTTACAAAATTCTTTTCTTTTCGTAGCTCTGTTCTTAAGACATTTTAGCCATGACTAAGAGAGAGGCAGAGGAGCTGATAGAAATAGAAATTGATGGAACCGAGAAACAGGAATGCACTGAAGAAAGGTATGTACTGTCTTTGCTTTGTGGGGTTGTTAGGCTGCAATTCATTTATTTATTTGTTTTCTTTAACTGGTTTCAGATTTGTGGCTGCAGAGACTAAGTTTGGTTATTCAAATTTATTGTTGGGTATTGTGTAATGCTTCAGAGATGGCCATGGTTATGAAATAAGTACAAGTATTTTCTAGCTAGGTGAAAGAAGGAACTTTAAACTGCCAGAAGTAACTGGCTGAATATGATCTCTGTAATCCTGGTTTTGATTGTTTCCGCAGTTTTTCAACTTTCTTGCTGGATACGAAATTCTTAGTTTTGCTTGTGCTCTCTTCAGTTTTTCTGCTTCTTATCTAATTAAATGGTGGTTTTGTTGAAGTGGAACTGTAGCCACTGCAGGAAACCAGTGTAATGCTATCACATTCTTCAATCTTCATTGCTTAAATTCAAAACCGTTTTTTTCTCTTGCTACATTCTTAAATAGTTTTCTTCCCCTACTTTCATGTCTTAGGAATATGTCTACATGTACATGCTGCAAACCTTTCAACTTCAGCGTATCCTTCTGTAATTGAGACGAACCTTTCAGTTTCTCCAGTCCATTGCTTTACTGTTATTCAGGGTCATTTGTTTTTAACAGAGCAGAAATGATGTTCTGTATCTATTGACTATATTGTTATTGGGGCCATTGAAACTGTAGATACTGAAGACTGATAACGTTTGACTTAATTACCTCAACCTGTTTTCTTCTTCCTAATGCTTCCCTCCTCATTTTTACAACTGTTTTTGAAAGCACAGAGAGGTAGTTCATGTGTTGGATAGAAATAGCTGAGGCTGGTAGGTGACCTGCTTTCTAAGAACCTCTTTTGGCGAACTGACTCAAAACCACTTACTAGTTTCTTCTCATTCTGAGCTCCTCGTATATTTTCACTAGTTAAAAACTGTGTAAATGTAGAGAGACCAGCTGTCTAAGGTCATTGTTAAGGTACAAGTCCTCTAACACTGATGTTTCTGAATGCCTACGCCAATATTGTCATCATTTTAGTGTAGGACAGCCAAGACATGTGACTAATGTTTCCTTCAAGGCTCCACGTTGCTGTAATTCCTTCTGGTTGTCTCCTGTATGCATTAAGCTTGTGCTGACTGGTTAAAAGACATGGACTATTACTCTGTATGAGAGTGGATATTTTTTCCTTCTTTGTTCCCCATTTGTTAAGTTTCTGTGTTTGTTTTTGACTTTTATCTTTAAAATACCATCTAGGGAAGCTAAATAGAATTAGCTTGCTTTTCATGCAAGTTAATAATGTATAATATGCTAATCATGACTTAATCTCTTGAAAACAGTGATCTGAAAATAATCTTGGTATTTAACCTAGCTTTTTAACTGCAACAGGGTAAGAGAAGAGTTACACAACTGTAAAATCAATGGGACCAAACTTAGTAATTCACACTCTACTGAAGCTAAGAGTTTTTCTGCATGGTATTAAGATTTTAGAGTCAGTATTACCTTTTGTGTAGTTTATTTCTAAGTTTTTTTTAAGCTTTTCTATACCTACTGCATTGCACAAGCTGTATTAACATATAGGTAATGATTTGTTGTATTAATTTGGTATTTAAGCATCGTTGAGCAAACCTACACCACAGCAGAATTTGTGAGTCAAGCTATCGACATCAATGAACCAATTGGAAATCTTAAGAAGTTGCTGGAACCCAGGCTGCAGTGTTCCTTGGATGCACATGAAATTTGCCTGCAAGATATCCAGGTAAATTGTAATGTTATGAAAGATTTAACCTCTTAATGAAGAACCATTTTGCATACTTTGTCCCTTTCTTCCATTGTTTGTGGAATTCATGTGTCATTTGGTATATTAATTGTAATGAAGAGTTTAATTTTATGTCAGGTTCGTTATCATCAGACCATTCAGTATGTACACACTAATTCAGCTGGAATAAAATTAAAATACCTTCCAGGGTTCCTGGTGTGAGGGTAAGAAAAAAAAAAAATTACCACCTTGCAAGGGAAATGAGGGCAACAACAATACTGTCTTCTCTTGAGGTAGCCCACAAGATTTGTTGCTGCCTGAGCTTCTATGAATCTAATCTTGTTTTGAATCTGAATAAAGCGAGAAGGTTTTTGCAGTATTAAGGTGCATAGATAGCAAAACATTACTCAAGAAAGTTCACACACACACACTATTTCTACAGGCATCACCAGTTAGTATAATCGTTAGGCAGTATAACTGTTTCTCATTGTGTTTAGCTGGTTGTTCTATTTGTAGTCATAATCAGACATCTGTGGCTTTTTCAGAAACAACAGGGAGAATACTGTTTTAAAGACAAGAATTTTTTTCTGTGTTAAAAACTGAGAAAAGGAACTGTAGATACTTTTCACAAAGTGAAGGTACTTCCAGGTATTGCATTGCTTTTTAAGATTAAAAAATGTCCCTGTAAGTGAAACTGCATTAAACAGAACAGAGTGATGAGTGTCAAATTCTGATGAAGTTCATTCTGTTATGTACTATGTCTACATACTACTAAAAATATTTGCATGCTTCTTCAGAAAATACGCTGCAGACACTAAGTATTTCTGAAGTTTAAAATAGAATAAGCGTTTCTTAGAACTGTGATATTCTGTCTGATAATAATGTAATACATATTTTTAAATTTTTTTGCTTTTATCAAGCTGGACCCAGATCGAAGCCTTTTTGATCAAGGAGTAAAAACGGATGGAACAGTACAACTCAGTGTGCAAGTAATATCTAGGCAAGGTAAGCACTTATGTTTGAATGTTGTATAGACAAATTAATACTGTAGGAGCACTTGTGAGCAAACCCAGTCCCCTGCTATTTCTAGCTGTAAAATTGAGAAAACCACTGAATGGCCACATAGCTTCAAAATGTCTCTTTCACTGTGTGCAGTGGTTATAAGTAGTAGTAATTAAAATAAATGTCATGGACTGATGCTATTCAAAATGTCTTTTATAGTAAATTCATATCAATTTCTAAGTTTAAAAAAAAAAAAAAACACACCAACAAACACAACTGGGTCAAATAGCGACAATTCCAGTATAAGGCTTTCATTAAGGGTGAGTAATTACTCATACCAGATCAAGTATCTAAGCAGGCAAAAGATTTTTGTTTAAGTTGGTATCATCTTTGTGAGGCAAGTGAGCTTGTGTGCTTGATGAACAATTAGATTATGAGAGTATATATAGCTAACAGAAAATTGGTATGAAAGGCTGGGATCACTATCATCTGTTTTCTTTGGTTGAGAATTCAAAGTAAATCATTGTGACAGAGGAACATTAACCCAGTTGGGTAGGGATTTGTTGATGCATAGTTTGTATTTGATTGTAGTATCAGGTATGACAGGATTTCCCTGTATCAAATCCTCAAGAATTAGTAGCTGTATTGTTTTGTTTTTTGTCCTTTTGTTCTCTTTTGCCTCTTCCATTACGTCTGAGTGGAAGGACTGCCACCACTCGCTGAAGACAACATGCGTATTGGGCTCTGGGAACAGCCACAGATACTTGTTGCCGTATTTTCAAATAAACAGTGACAACAAATACCTACTGGAGTAGGGGGTCTTATCTGTTTTAAGTTATATCGGCAAAGCAGATTAGCAAAATTTGGGAAGCACATTTAGTTTCCTTGTGGCTTCAGCATAGATTAGGCAGAAGAAAGCCTTTCTGTTTTGAACTAACAATATTAAGTAAGACTGCTGATTTACATTTAATGCTGAGTGTTAGGTGACTAGAGCTAGGTTGAATTCTCAGTTCCCCATATGTAATGGGGATTCAACTACCTTTCTGGTAATAGGAAAAAAAAAATAGAATAGAAATATTTTTCAGGGAACTAGAATAACTGCTCTTAATTCATGCCCAGTAACTTGTAGTATGCAATGCTTAGACTTCCAGTTTCAAAAGGATGCAGGTGATAAATATCTTCACTATTATCTTCCATTTTCTTCCTGTGGTTTGTGTTGTTTATTTTTCTTCTTTAATGTAAAACTGAGGTGCTTGATCATATACCACAAGGAGCTGCTTCTCTCTCACACACTTTCTATCTGAAAACACCTGAGTATTAAGTATGTTAATATAACTTTGGAACGATCCACAGTGTTGTTTTTAAGACCATGATACTTGACACTTAAGCAATTCATAAGAAATCTCTCTGTTGAAGGCAAGTTAAAAATGGCAGGATGGAATATCAGAAAACAAATAGCATGGATATAAACAATAAAAGGAAGCTATTTGGATCAATAACAGGGAAATGGACTTTTTACTCTGACTGCAGTGACTGTTTAAGCCAGAGAGAAAAAAATGCTTCTTATGCCATCCACATATTTCTCTTCTATGGATGAGGTATTGAAAGATTCTCAGTTTATTTTTATTTTTCCCCAACTTGTGTAATATATAGGATTCAGCTAGCAGTAATCAGTGATGCTAATCCTTGTGATGGATTAGATACTCTTATTTCTTAGACACAAGCTGTTATGTCAGTTCAAGTGTTCTATCAAATTTTCATTAGCCATCTGTAAATTCAAAGAAATAGCCACCAACTGAAATATAGTCCATTGTAGTTCTTTTACAGCACTTCATACAAAGGTATTTTAGCATAAGTTACAGCAGATAAAAGAATAAACTGGACTGCTATTTTTACTAGAAAGACCATTCTGGCACTCCACCTTACCTTAACTTCTTTCTCCTGGTTTGAAGAATGGAGATGTGTATGGTTTTCCTGCCGTTGTGGGAACAGCTATTTTGAGTGCAGCCCTGTTCTGTACTGCTCTGAGCTAAGCCTCTTGCAAGTCTGTGGAGATCTGAGTAACTGCGTTGCATTGTACATCGAAGAATTTCAAAAAAGCTTTAATTTTTAAGAGCTCCATAGCAAGTATTTTGGTCTTTTTTTTTTTTTAATCCAGACATAAGTTATATCGGATCAAGGATTTCTCCTGCCTGTCTGTCTGTAGATAATATCAGATGAACATTTTGCCATCCTTAAGCTGTTAAGGTTGTTAGGTTGGTTGTTTTTTTGAGTTGATAAAATTTATTCTAATCCTACCTTTAGTTGTGTACTTTAGTCTTTAAAGAAAAGAAACGGGTAGGGCGGAGGGAAGATAAACTTTTAAGGTTGTAAAATGTAGTGCTGGGTGTATGGCATAGGTTGAAATCTCTTTTGGGGAAAACTTGAGAGGTGGAAGATCTAACTAACTGGCAGTCTGTCACCTGGAGGAATATTTTCGTTCTTTTTCAATTTCCTTAATCGCCAGAGTAGAGGCAAGGTTGAGTGGAAATACTTGCCACACTTTTTTCAGATGAACTGTGGGAGACAGACACTAGGTTGCAAGGACTGGAATGAGAGCAGCAATCTCTGACAGGCATTGGTTTGAAGAGTATGAGGAGAGAGACCTGTATTATGGAGGTGGACAGTGTAGTTTGGCTTTCTATTTCTTGTTGTTTGCAAAGTATATGAACAGGTAGTCCAGTTAACCTGCCATTGAATTGTTTGCATACCACATACACAAACTTAAACAAGTCAGTGCTGTGTTTGTGAATGGAAGTGTCTGTAGCTGCTGCTTCTGTTGAGCTCAGTTCTGCCTGTTATGCCCACCCAGAGCTCACCTGCAGGATTAACGTTTTCCCAAACAGATGCTGTTCCACCTACTTGTTAAATGCTTGAATGACACAAGAGGTTAATGTCTAGCTGCTTTGAGAATTTCTGACCATGTGTATGTAGCTGTATGTCCTATAGATACTTACACAGATCTGGGGACTAAGTGGTAGCTAAGCAAAAAAGGTTCTTTGGATTTAGGTAGCTGAAGTCTGAGTCCTGTTTTAAGTGTGTAACTCCTCATTTGACTATTGTTTCTAAACTTTTTTGCAATAACTAGGCTTTTACTATTTTTAGTACATAAAGGAATGATTCGTAAGTGTAATGAAACGTACTGGTTTAGATTAAAGGTGCAGTTTGACTAATGTCCTGTCCCTGGCTATGATTAATACTAGGCATTTTGAAGAAGAAGAAAAAAAAAAAAAAAAGGTTCCCTGTAGGTCAGTCTTAACGCTAGTATATTCTCTAGCTTCAGACAATTAGCTTTAGAGGGGATTTTACTGGCAACACCTGGCCATGTCTTGATAGCTAACCTCCTTGAATTTTTGTACTTTTTGTACCAGTTTATACTTGTGGGATGTGTGACATTGTCACATTGTGTTCCACAACTTCCGTGCTGTCCAAGGAAGACTGGACACCTGTTTTCTCATGCAGTAGTTAAAGGGTCAGATGTGAGAAGAGGTGCAGGCAAACCCAGAGAATTAATTTTGGTCTAACATTGCAGTAGGTTAGGTAGCAGACTGTTACTTCACAACATGTTTACTTATAAGCTGTTTCTTCTACAGACACTCATCACTCTGATCTCCTTGTTTGCATTATGGATAAAGCAGTAGATTCACAGTTCTTTTGACACGTTATTTGACAGACAGTGAATTATTTTGTTGAACAATAGTGAACTGTACGTCTCTAGAAGCTTTTTTTCTTTACTTTCTTTTTTGAAGATCAAAAATAGAAACTTAACTCAGTGCTTTCCCATACGTATTTCTATCTGACTTTAAAACAAGCCTGTGCTGCACACGTTAATCTTAGATGGCCTACATAAAACACTCTCCTAAGTGTTCTTGTTTGCTTTTTCTTCATATTTGCTGCTTCATCTAATAAACCACTTGCTGGTTGTCTACATCTATTTTAATTTCCTGAATTTCATATTGCTGCATATTGTACTTACGGTCTTTGTAGTGTTCCCTTTCTAAGGTTTTTATCAAGCTGATTTCCTTTTAAAGTCTAGAGGAGTACTTGTCTGAAAGAGACTTGGTTTGTTCTTATTTATACTACAGGCAAGTACTCTGTTTGTTTTCCCTTACAAATTGTGAATAGGTTGTGGTTTTAGCTTTTAAGACTGTCAGCTACAGAACCTACCATTTCACATTGAGCTTTAATACAAATTAGATGGGAGGGATGCAAAGTAATACCTTACCGCACAAGATACTGAAGTTATTCTGGCCATGGGATATTCTGTGAATCGTATTTTCAACTGTCTAATCCTAGTCAAGGTTTTCCAAGTCATACTAAAATGGGTTTTTACAGATTTATTTTTTTAATGTGCAAATATGTTTGATAAAAATCTGTTAAAGAAGTGTGGTTGTTAGTTGGTTTTTTTTAATGGAAATTGAAAGGGGTTTTTTATGTTTAACATACTATAATGACAAAAATCTTGATACAATGTCAGAAATTTGGTGAGGCACCCGTTGGACAAAACACCTCAGAAGATGACAGAGAAGGTGATGATACAAAGCATTAGTAGCATTACTGAATCTGTTCCATATTGCTGCAGAATAGATACAGATATATCTTCCAGCTCTGTGGTCTAGTATCTTAAATGACAGATGTAAAACCAAAATATGAATAGCTAATTAAGCTTAAAACATGAAGGATTTTCTAGTTTTCTTTTAACTTGCTATTGAACACGCTGCCTCTTGCAGGGCACTGAAAGAAAATGTTAACTCCTGTGTGGAGACCCCAGAAGTAGCAGGAAAATATTGTAAAGGCTGAAAGAAATGCCTCTTGGTTGGGGGAAAGAGGCAAACAAATGCTTGTTTTCATTTTTCTGGGGGGTTGCTTTTTTTCTTTGGTTCAGTATATTTCTTAGAGACCAAAATACTTGCCCACATGCTGAACATTCTGTTCAAGATATGTGAAACGGATCACCTAAGTAGAACAGGAAGCTATAATCCTGTGAGAGAAAAGAGGAACAGCTTTGTATTCACCTTACTAACGTATATACTATATAGTATGTCATTCTAATTTAGGATGCTTGCAGAAATTTGATGATGGTTTTTCCTAAGTATGCGAGGAAAAAAATAGAAAATAAAAATTTCTTTTTCTAAAAATAGAAAATAAAAATTAATATTAATCAGAATTTATCTGATTTAATTAGATTAAATATTATTAATCAGAAAGCTTTAAAACAATATTTTTGTCATATTTGCATTGCTGTCTTTACATTTTGTGGTTTTTCTTTCTGTACCTAGGGATAGAGCCCAAGTTAAACATTCTTGAAATTGTGAAACCTGTGGAGACTGTGGAGGTAGTGATTGATCCAGATGCTCATCATGCAGAGGGTGAAGCTCACCTTGTTGAGGAAGCTCAGGTGATAACCTTGGATGGCACAAAACATATTACAACAATTTCAGATGAGACCTCTGAACAAGTGACACGGTGGGCTGCAGCGTTGGAAGGCTACCGAAAGGAGCAGGAGCGCCTTGGAATACCCTATGGTAATAATATGTGACTCTGTGTGTGTCCATGCGTGTGTTGAGGTGGGGGATGGTTCTTTTGTTCATTTGGGGGGTTGGCACTTTTGCATAAATGATAATTAATTTTGGTTATATAATGAAAGTGCTCCGATACCTCAGAGAAGGCTTCTTATGGTATGGGTAAGTACAGTGCAAATATCCCTTTATTAGAGAAAGCTGAAGAGAAGTAGAACCAACGCCTGCAATAGTTTTCTTAAAATAGTCAGTTTTGCTCCAGAACCTTCTTGTCATTACAGTTTTTAGAAAGCAGTTTTCTTCTTCCTCCCCTCCTTAAAAATGTGTATGTTAGTGATAAAGCTCTTTATTATGTGTCTTTAAATTTGAACTAGACTCTAAAGATACCAACACAAATTGTTGATAGGTTGTGGGATGCTGAGTGTGGTGTAAAATGAGATTTTGCATGGTAAGCTGTACTTGGCTTCAACATAGTGGAAAAAGATGATTCAGATCAAATGCACGTATTCTGGTCGATCGTCATGTCTTCTGAATTAATGTTGGTACTTAGCAGGCTGCTAACTTATTGTTAGCTTAGAAAAAGCGTCTCTGAGTGCCTGCGCAGGACTGAGCTGAAACTGTGTTTTTTAGAACCTACATCATGTTCAGGAGATTATCCAGCTGAGTTGCTTGTTGTGACTTGCAGAAATGGATATGTCAAGGCATATCCAGCACATGAAGCTGTACTATCTAAGCAGACTTGCAAAACTGGAGTATGTTTGGCAAGTGGGATATTTGGAAGTATTTAAAAATTCCAGTGGAGTCACTGGTCTTTTCAGGACATGTACCTTGCCGATATCTTGAACGTATTTTTGATAACTAAAGCAATGGCTTTTTCATGGCTTTTTGTTCTCATTGGCAAGTACTTCCAAAATAGCTTTCATCATGCTATGTCCATTGATAATCAGGGATTTCACACAGAATGTTTGAAAAAAATGTGAGGCGTTACCAGGAGCAGACTATTTTTCAGTATGCTCTCCCATTAATATAAAAAAAATTTACTTTAAACCATCTTGTTGTTACGTTGAATAATGTTGTTAATAAACTTTAATGTTGCTGCTTTAAGAAAACCCTGTAACCCACAATTGTGACTTTAAAAGTTTAACATCTTTTGTGTCATGGCAGTGCAGATTTTCCAGGAAAATAATGCTAATTCATTATGGCAGAGATCTCTGTATTAAGACTAGGATATCAGAAAAATGTGCTAAACTGCCTTCCTAGAAAGAGTAAAATTTTAAATGTTATCTGAGTTGATGTTGCAGGGACCTGGGTTGAAACAAGGCACTGCTAAGTTCTATGTTATACAGTCGGAAGTTTCTGAGAATAAAGAATGTTCTTAAGGTTCTTACGTAGTCCCCCAAAAAAGCATTTGTTTCCCCTTCAACATTTATAAATACACATCTTAAAAAGTAGAAAAAGAGGCCAGTTTTCTCTAAAGAATTGTGAGGCTTGGTTCTGTGAAGTTATCTGGACTTTTAATCTGAAATTATTTCTTGAATCTTTTCAAAAGTCACTGTGCGTTGATATTAAAAATCAAGTCCAGTCAGTATTGAAATAGTCATCATTCAGAAAAGTAGTGGTTCGGTATCTTATCCTTACAGGTTTCTCTGTTTTGCTGCAAATGGAAAATTAGCTTTTAGCAGGTCTTTAAAATATTGTAGCTTTCTCTTTGTGTTATGTTTTGGTGGGTTTTACTAGAGATTACAAATTCTTAAGTGTTAAAGGTATTTCTGCTAATAGAATCCAAATGTTTGGTACGATTGCAAAGGTCCCTAGGAAGAATGAAAATACTAATTGCTGTGAGAAATAAAGCCAGAAAAGGGAGCAGCAGAAAGCTTGGAAACAGTGGAACTGGTTGCAGAAGATAATGACTTCTGTTACCTTGCAGATTATCTTCTGTCACTAAGAATAAATTAGCAGCTTTTTGATGAAAAATCACTGCTGATAGTGTTTTGAAGACCAAAACCCTTTCGGTGTCACTTTTGCCAAAGGATTACACTGCATGGTTTTAGGTAGCATCAGTGAAAAATGATGCAATGTTACTGTCCTTTATTTAGCAAACGGAATTTGTAGCTCCTAAATAATGTTTATAGACTTAGAAAACTTGCTTTCTTTAATTCTTAAAATAAAAACTTGTCAAGGTGATATCTGTTGGGATATCATAATTTAAAAATACATAATTGTTCTGCTCCTGTTTTTTGCCCTTGAGACAGTGAAAGTAAATATCCCTGCTTTAGTTTCCATTTCCAGTTCTTACTTGTTGACATGTTTTAATATAGTGCATACATTAACAAAGTTTTGAAGATGATGCTCATTTACCTATCCTCTTTGTAGCTTGTTCGTACTAATAGTGCTTGAAACAACAGACTTTTTATGTTAGAATGTCTTGAATCAACAAATCATGTGCTGCACATATCTTGAGTTGATTATTTATTATAATTTCTATATGTTCCTCTGCTGTGTGAGTTGTCTATGCTTTTGTGTGTTTGGCACTGACATTTAAATGATGTGCATGTCGCGTTCTGTTGAAATGTCAAACAAGCGTCCCAAGACCTGATGCTGTGGCATGTTTGATTCAAATATAAGAATACATTGGGTAATATTCTATCAAATAGATATGTTTTAACAGTTTATTTGATATGGTCTTTCTAAATCTGGTATATTACACTTACTGTTTTATATTTTTTATATATATATATGGTGTATGTTTATTAGCCGACCTGTGTGGTGGGTTGACCCCAGCTGGTAGGTGGGCCTCCACCCAGCCACTTGCTCACTTTCCCTCCAGAGGCATGGGGGAAAGAATCAAAAGCGAGTTAAAAAAAAAAAAAAAATCATCGGTCAAGATAAAGACAACTTAATAAGGGAAAGTGGAAAAAAAAAAAGGGGGGGGGGGTAGAAGGGATGCAAAAGTGCTCACTCTCACTCACCTCCAGCAGGCCAGTGCCCAACCAGTCTTCATGCAAGGGCTTTGGAAAAACTGGCCCTTGGTTTTATTGATGATGATGATGACATATGGTATGTAATATCCATTTGGTCAGTTGGGGTCAGCTGTCCTGCCTGTGTCCCCTCCCAGCTTCTTGTGTACCTCCAGCCTACTCAATAGGGTGGCTGAGTGAGAAACAGAAGTCCTTGTGTTGGAGTTCAATACTCTCTGACCAGGTTCTTTTAGATATTCCATGCGTGGAGGAGGGTGTACTGTTTAATATCAAATTTACTTGAAGATGGTTGATGTTAACATGGGATTTCTGATTTAGCAAAGTAATACAAAATAGACTAAAAACACAATACAAAGGTTAGTTACACTTCGAAAAATACAGCATTTACAATGCACTGTTCAGTCACAATACCAGTGCGATTCCCATTACTGGTCTCTATAACACACTCACCACCACCATGCTGGGTGTCCCCAGTTGCCAGGAAGGAACACATGGGTTGAAACCACCTCAAGCCTATTGCTCTCTTCAAAATTCTTTTGTTAGTTATGTAGTTTGTGTACTCCATGTTGTGTTGAGCCATATATGCATGGTCTGGCTGACTCAGGGAGCCACTGACACCACCATTTAATCCATTCAACTCTTGATAGCTGTTTATCTAAAACAAAGGCCACCTTCCAGTCTCCTTTTTCTTGAGATAAAGTCAGCTGCTTTGCCTTATTCTTGGGCCCTTCACCCTTGCCCATCTCCTCTGAGCCTTCGTCCATTGTAGGCGTTTATTCGGTGAGTCATGTTCCAACCCTGGCGCTTTAGTTAGTCACACCTTGACACCTTTAGCCTACCCAGCAGCCGCTAAAACATCTTAGCGTGTTACCAACACTGATTTGGTCACCAACCTGAAACACAGCACTATACACGCTTCTGTGAAGAAAAATAACTCCATTCCAGCCAAACCAGTATGTTAGTGATTTTTTTAATGGTTTAGAAACTGGGATAATGTGAATGAGTTTAGAATGTAATATTTTATCATAATTATATGCTGATCAGCATATTTGAGGAAGAGTATCCTTGTGTGAGAGAGACTGCTCTGTTTTGAAACTAAAGACCTCTGGAAAAAGAAAAAGAATTCTTTTCTGTGTTTGAGAAATGTCAGGCATAGTTCTGACGTAAAAGCTTTCACTAAAGAAAATCCCTTTTTTTGCCCTTCCGATCTCCCCACCAAGCCACACCACACCACTCCATCAGCACTTTTAAGAGGAGTCAACTTTCCGTCCAGTCAGATTTGGTCATGGTAACCATGCTTCTTCATGTTATGTATTTACTTTTATGGAAGTTGTTAACATAATTGAGGAGCAACCTTGCAGTATATAATGAAATGATTTGCAGTTTCATCTCTCTTTTCCTAGACCCAGTGCAGTGGTCGACAGACCAGGTGCTCCACTGGGTGGTGTGGGTGATGAAGGAGTTCAGCATGACTGACATTGACCTCAACGCGCTGAGCATTCCTGGGCGGGAACTCTGCAGTCTCACTCAGGAAGACTTCTTCCAGCGCGTCCCCCGGGGAGAAATCCTCTGGAGCCATTTGGAGCTTCTTCGAAAATGTATGGGAGATTTTTCTGTAACTGATTGTACTTATTCCCGCTCCCCCTTCTCTTTTTCTTTTTCTTTTTTTTTTCTTTCTTTCTTTAAAGATGAAACCAATTGTGCGCTGTTGTTTTTCCTCTAATTAATTTGGCAGTAAAAATGAGGGCATCAATACATAGCAGGAGGTATTAATGAGAACGTCTGCTGTTATGAAACATGTCTGCATACTAAACCCTGTTTGCCTGTCTTTTACAAAACTTCGTAACTAGTAGGAAGTAGTGACTGATGATTCCTCCTCTGTTTTTAATAAAGATTCTTGGTTTGTACATCTCCTGAATTTGATAGTTTTATAATTAAATATTGATTGTGAGTTATTTAATGTACATCTCTGTGTCATATAGAAGTAAAGTTTACTAAGCATATGCAATTAAATCCTTAGATGGTACACAATACAACCAATAAGTGATGCACTGTATCTGCATAATACAGTAATATATATGTGCATTTCAGATTTACCATGCTTGGATGTAACTTGGCAGCCTAAAAACTATTTCTGTCTTCATTTACATAGCTAAAGGTTTTAGAGGGTGGAGAATGCATAAGATACCTTGAAATCCTTATTTGCATCCTTATTTCTAAAATTGAATGACAGATGTTAAATGTCGCTACTCATAAGACCATGAGCTACATGTGTCTCTTGCAAACTGATGCCAAATTTTGACTTTTTTCCTCTATGAAATATGAAAGCTTTTGATCTTCAGGTGACTTGAAATTTGTGGGTTAAATAAAAACTTATTTGGTTTGGTTTTTGTTTTTTTTTTTTTTTCAATTTGCAGATGTGTTGGCTAGCCAAGAACACTCTGGAGAAATTGCAACTGTTACTATTGATCAGCGTAAGTAATTCTGCCAGCAGTTAATTCACACAATTAACTGTTTGCAAGTTTAGGACTGTACTTTGGTTCAGCACTATCATACTTTCAAAATATTTAGAAAATCATTCAAGAGAGTAGTTTTCCTTGGTGAGGAGGGCATATTTTAAACTTCAAAGCAAAATGTTGGGTTTCTCAGTATTTTGTTACTGGCTGAAAAATGGTGTATGGCCTGAATATGAAAGTTTCTAACTTTCATTTTGGATGGTACGTTTTCCACTGTCTTGAAATAAGCTGTCTAGGATGCATATTTGAGGTCTTGAGTTTTCCTGTTTTCTTAGGTTATATATTGCATTAATGAATGGTTATAGTAAAATGTTATGATTTCAAAAGGTTTTTCCAAAAATCGAAAGGGAACATGGAAGAGAGGACTTGTCTAGAAACCAGTACTAGAACAAATACATTAAAGGAGATTTCCAGTTATTTGAAACTCATTCTTCCAGCTGAAGCAGTGTCATCAATTATTAAAATTAACTGATTTTCAGAAGGATTGTAAGCAGCTTATATGTTAAATAGATAGACTGTGTATTGCATCCTGGGTTTGTGTCTAGTTAAAGCCACCTAGAGTGGGGCATTTGCATCCTCTTACACCATTGCAATAGAAAGATATTTAATTGCTGTTTGAATAGCGGGTATGGAGGGTTGTACAGTGACTGTAGAGAAAAATACATTAGGGCAGGTCATGTGGGAACAGCATAAAGATGAAAACAAAGGCATGAGAGGGGTTTTTTTTAATGGAAACATCATATGCATAATAGTAAACTAAAGCTGATGTTTTATCTGTAGCGTGGCATCTCTACTACGAGTCTAAACCCACAATTTCCACTGTAAGATGTTAAAAGTCTTTAAATTTTTCTTGGCCTTGTGACTTATACAGTGTGCCTTTTTAGCAAAGGAAAAAAATAGCTCCTAGATGTTACGATGATACAGGTAATAAATAATATATGCCCATTTCTGTGACAGCAATTTATAATTGATGTTCTACAATGTTCTCTGCTTTACAGCTGTGCAGATTATTCCCGCATCTGTACAGCCTGCTACCCCGACCACCATTAAAGTAATAAACAGCAGTGCAAAGGCAGCTAAAGTACAGAGAGCTCCAAGGATCTCTGGGGAAGACAGAAGTTCCCCTGGGAACAGAACAGGTATTGTCTCCGTTATTTTTAAATGGAAATGCAGTAAGCACTTACTCATTAATTTGAATTACAGTGTTCTAGGACACATCTTTGTCACTCTAGATGTGAGGTTTGTAGAAGTCCATGTGGTATGAAGGGGACCGTAGCTACAAAATATATCACAAACACATGCAGACCTGGCAGGTTGGTTAGCTCCTGCAGGCACTATGTTAATGTGGTGCCACGGCTTTTGAGCCTGCAGGAAATGAGATGCATAAAACTCTTTCTCTTCCTATCACTTAACAATCTGTCCTCTCAAATCACTGCACAGCATTTATTCAAGCTTTTAACTTCTTTTCTTTTGCAGAAAGGGGAGAAAATAAACTGTATGTTGTAGAATCGTAGCCTAGCTACTACTTGCTCTGCTTGTCCATGCCCGCCTCCCCCAATTTTGTGACTTAGCAAGTTTCGGATTCTTATTTTGTTAAATGAATGTACCTTCTGGAAAACTGCACACTAAATGTGCAGTTTATTTTTGGAATTACTGTTACCTGTACATACTCTTTGATTATAATAACTCATCTTAGTTGCTTTATCTTATTTTTTCTTGCTGTCATTTTTGCTTTGGTTCTCTTCACTGTTGTGAATTCTTCTGTTAAAACCTTCCTTCTCCTTTCCCTTGAATTTTTATTTCTTTTAAACTCTCCATAAAAGTCTATTATGATATCATTCAGGATTCTTAGGCCAAGACTTCATTGGCTAACATCAGTGGGGAATACTCTGTGTTTCTCCCTTTAGACATTAGGTCTGCTATCTCTGTCTCATTGAGAATTTAGAAATTTAACTTGAGATTTCTTTTTAACTCAAGTATCTGAATGATTGGACATGAAAGATGTTATATTGACTTAAGATGAAGTTTTGGGGGTTTTTTGTATTTCTGATGTTAATGTTGAAAATTGGAGACTAAACTATTTAAAAAACCAAACAAACAAAACCTTCTACTACATATATATGTATTGTTGTAGTTTAAGCCCAGCCAGCAACTAAGCCCCACGCAGCTGCTTGCTTACTCTCCGACGGTGTGACCGGGGAGAGAATCGGAAGGGGAAGAGAATCAGAAGGGTAAAAGTGAGAAAACTCATGGGTTGAGACAAAGGCAGTTTAACAGGTAAAGCAAAAACCATTCAAGCAAGCAAAGCAAAACAAGGAATTCATTCACCACTTCCCACGGGCAGGCAGGTGTTCAGCCATCTCCAGGAAAGCAGGTCTCTGTCACACGTAATAGTGACTTGGGAAGACAGATGCCATAACCCTGAATGTGTGTGTCCCCCCCGCCCCTTCCTTCTTCCAGCTTTATATACTGAGCATGACGTTATATGGTATGGAATATCCCTTTGGCCAGCCTGGGTCAACTGTCCTGGCTGTGTCCCCTCCCAGCTCCCCGTGCACCCCCAGCCTGCTCGCTGGCAGGCCAGCATGAAAAGCTGGACAGTCCTTGACTGCTTAGCAACAACCCAAAACATCAGTACCTTATCAACATTTTCTCATCCCAAACCCAAAACATAGACTGACACTAGCTTATATGAAGAAAATTAACTCTATCCCAGCTGAAACCAGGACAGTATCCACCCCTTATTCGACACTGTCATGCTTAGGTACCACACTATCCAACAAAACCTCATTAACCATCTCCCCCCTTTCCATCCTTTGATATAATACACAGGTATTATTCCCTTAGTCTATGGACCACCCCTGTAAAATGTCTCTAAAATGTCCACAGATATCCATGAAATGTCCACTGAGTTCATTTAGTCCATGACTTTGGGCTCCATCCCTCATGGTGATCACTCAGGACTGGCAAGGTGGGGTTCTGCATGGAGTTACTGGGCACCAAAGCCAGGTCAGGTCACTGCTGGACTTGCACTGCTTCTTGTAGGGCTTGTCCTCCATTGGTTCAGGTGGTTCCTGCTATAGTAGTTCAACTATAACATTCAACTGAAATCATGGGTTACAACAATTTAAAGGTATTTCCATTACAATCTCCACCCCTGGGCCCTTTGGACTGGACCATAGGGTTTAACATTGCAATGAACTCCTCCCCTTGCCCCTGCTCCAGCTTGGACTT
>NW_010515599.1:20225-20454 GCF_000687285.1 Phaethon lepturus
AGCTGAACCATAGACTGCAGTCCCTTCCATGAGCCACAGTCTCTCCAGGGGTATATCTGCAGCGACATAGACTTATACACAGTTGCAGTCACTTGGAGGTGCACCTGCTCCAAAATGGCCTGCTCCATGGGCCACAATACCTCCAGAGATAAGTCTGCTCCAGCGTGGCCTTACCGATAGTTCCAGTCCCTCCAGGAATGTACCTGCACTGTCGAGGGCCTCTCCATGG
>NW_010515599.1:20934-23978 GCF_000687285.1 Phaethon lepturus
CAGAAAGGAAAGCAAACCCATGGCAAGCACAGGAGCCTGCCAATTAATAGCTAAATAGCAGTAACAGTTATAAATTCAATTTAGCACATTCAAATCAAATCTGTCATCTCAAACCCTTCGAGCCCCACATTGGGTGCCCACCGCTAGTCCAATCCAAAGGATACTGTCCTGGTTTCAGCTGGGATAGAATTAATTTTCTTCACAGAAGCTAGTGTGAGACTATGTTTTGGGTTTGGGATGAGAAAATGTTGATAACGTGCTGATGTGTCAAGGACAGTCCAGCTTCTCATGCTGGTCTGCCAGTGAGAAGGCTGGGGGTGCACAGGAAGCTGGGAGGGGACACGGCTAGGACAGCTGACCCAGGCTGGCCAAAGAGATATTCCATGCCATATGACATCGTGCTCAGTATATAAAGCTGGGGCAAAGAAGGAGGAAGGGGTGGAGGGATGTTCGGAGTTATGGCGTCTGTCTTCCCAAGTCACCATTACGTGTGACGGAGCCCTGGAGCTTCCCTGGAGATGGCTGAACACCTGCCTGCCCATGGGGAGGGGTGAAAGAATTCCTTGCTTTGCGTTGCTTGTGTGCACGGCTTTTGCTTTATCTATTGAAACTGTCTTTATCTTAACCCGTGAGTTTTCTCACTTTTACTCTCCCGATTCTCTCCCCGTGGGAGAGTGAGCGAGCGGCTGCGTGGGGCTTAGTTGCTGGCTGGACTTAAACCATGACAATATATATGTGTGTGTGTATGCCTGAAGGAGAATAAGCAGCTCTTGCTCAATGTGTTCTGTTTTATGGATAGGTATGTGTCTAAATGACCATGTGTACTGCTATATAATTTTTTTTTTTCTTAATTTCTAGGGACAGGTATATGAGATGTCTTGATTTTTTGTTGTTGTTGTTGTTGTTGTTTATTTGTTTTTCCCTGTATTCATCAGTTTCTTTTTGAGTAGATTACTACTGATGACTTTGCAGGAGAATGTTTGCAAAGGATAATTAGAAAAATCAATTAAATGCAAGTTTTCATTCCATCATATGTTCTGTGTTGGTCTGCTTTAATATGTTGGTTGAAAATTTTTAGCTATGAGGGTAATATAAAAAGGACTAATTGAAATGGATGTTGTTATTCCTATTTCAACAGGAAACAATGGCCAGATCCAGTTGTGGCAGTTTTTATTAGAACTTCTCACTGACAAAGATGCTCGGGACTGTATTTCTTGGGTTGGTGACGAAGGAGAGTTTAAATTGAATCAACCTGAACTGGTTGCGCAAAAATGGGGACAGCGCAAAAACAAACCCACGATGAACTATGAGAAGCTTAGTCGGGCTTTGAGGTAAGAAAATTTAGGAATTGATCAGCTATGAGGTGATTTGCTTCCACTTGGCTACTTTATTTTTAACTATCATAATGCAAGACTCGCAGCTCTTTTAGTAAAGGGATAAACAGATCCTCTGAAGCTACTCCTTCCCATCAGATCATACTAATCTTAGGCACAAGGTATTTGTTGGGGTTTTTTTTTCTTTTTTTGTAAGCTAGTACAATAACTTACTGAAAATATATTTTCTTTTTCAATATTATTGCACACTGACATGATAGTTAATTTGGGTAGCTCACTTTTGGAAATATATTTCTGTTTGATGTATCTTCAGCATTTATGCTTTCAGTAGTGTGCCAAACAATATTGATTATTGGTGAAAGATAAATAGAAATATGTGAATACTGTGAATTATCGACTTATTTTTATTTTTTATGGTTTACTTGTTTGTATTCATCTTGCTTTTGTTATGTTACAAAGCAGATACTTTCCTGTAATTATGTAAGTGCTAGTCATTTTCTGTATGTAACAAAATTTCTAAGTTGAAATATTCATTGATCCATTCTATTGTTATGCTAGGGATGTTAAATTGAAAAATGCATTTGGCAGGTAAGTTTCAACAGTTGTTGTGATTCCTTTATCATCTGAAGAAATGGAAATGGCTGTCTTCATTCCATTGTGATTTTGTAGTTTGACATTGGTAAAAGGGATTTGTATTATTGAGTCACTGTAGGTGATGTGCTTGCGGAGGGGTAAGAATGCAAGTACCTGAATTTCAGACTTTTTTTCCTGTGATTATTTTGGCTTCTGGAACCATTTGATAATTCATCCAAGTACTCTGAAATCATTAAGATTGAACTTCTAATTTCTTATTCTGATATGGTTAAATCCATTTCTCTTGATTAGTTTTCAAGAAAGGTATTTATTCTCTAATCCTGCAAATTACTTAAGCAGTTTTAAGAATTATATGAGTGAAGTTGCATATGGTTGAAACCTGAGATTTACTTCTCAATATTTCCACTTTTGGCTACTCTGTTATTCTAAAAGGAAGTAAACTCATCTAGCATTGTTTAAAAAAAAAAAAAAGAAAATCAACTTCTATTTAATAATACCTCCATGAGAAATGATGATAACGTTACCATATTCTGGCTTTCTTTAGCCTTTTAGGGAGGATTTAGATAACATCAATATGCATAATGCTGAATGAGTACTTTTGCTGGGGGAGATGGAAGTCTAGAAGACCATGAATGGCATAGAGTCAGTAAAGAATGACTGCTCAGTATCTCATTTACATGAACAGGAGGCATCAGGAAGAAACTGGGAGGCACCTGATACACAGCTTAATTTTTGTTTGTCTTGTAACTTCTTTAAGCACAGTATAGTGGATGCCAGGCTGACTATCAGTTTGAGAGGAAAGTGGACAAATTAATGAAAAAAATATTTTTAAAGATAATAGGTACGGGAAGATGCAACTTCTAGAAGTTCCTGAGCCCCGGATCATTGAAAGCAAGGAAGAGCATCAATATATGCTTACTCTGCTTTCATGCTTTTCCTTAGGTGTCCTCTTTTGGTCTGTTGGAGTCTATTTCCTGTTTTAGGTAGATGTTTAGTCTGGTCTTGTATTGTTGTTCTTGCATTATTTATATATAAAATTAGAATGTTATTTTTTTCGTAGGATCACAGAATCCCTTGGGTGGGGAGGGCCTCAGGAATTGTCTGGTCAAACCTCCT
>NW_010515599.1:24009-33132 GCF_000687285.1 Phaethon lepturus
GGCCAGTAGAGCTGCTCCCCAGCCTCTGTTGTTGCAATACCATTCCCAGATTGCCAACCTGTTTTTGTGAATCTATGCATTTGTGTACTGCAGGTATATGTGAAAACTTTCTGGAACATAAAAATTATCTATATAATGCTAAAGTTTTTTGGAGTTTGTCAGCAAACTCCACAGAAGATCTCAAAGGCAGCTGAAAAACTTTAGAATAATGTTCTTATCACTGGGATATTAAACAGATGTCTGCACAGTAATTTGCATAAATCACTATTAGAGAAGTTTTGCATTTATATTTTAGTCACAGAATTACAGAAATGACATTTCTCAAATGGTGCCATTTTGGCAGCTGCATCAATATTGACATGTTTTCTAACACTTGAATGTCTGAAGGCATATTTAATGCCTCTTGCTACTCCCATGATAAACACTTGCCAAGATAAAGTTTTATTAAATAGTAATATGTTTTGTTTAGTAGTGTACTGAAATTACTGTGTCAATTGTTGATTAATACAGAAAACAATGTTGATATTATTGAGAAATGTGTTAGCTATTCTGCCCAGCTGTTGGAAAACCCAGGCAGTATAGAAACTAGGGCAGGATGAACAACAGAAAAGCAACTTTTTTTATTACGTACACCATGGTAAATTTTCTAAAATCAACATCTGTTTAGTTTTCCAGTAGGGAAGTGAGACTTGAAGAAAAATAATTCAACTCCTGTATTATTCTGAAACAGTTTTCATGTGACTCGGAACAATACAGTAGCTAAGCTTTTGTAAACATATTCTTTTTATTTATTTTTAGCTTTCTATATTTTTTGAAAAAGCAAGTGTTGTAATCAGAAGTGCATTCAACGCAATATTGAAAAACTCCTTTCGCCACATTGCCTCAGTTCTAACTTGAGTGTTTCTAGCATGAGATTTGGGAATTTTGCATGGTTTTGGGCCTTTGCATAAATGCAGACTAATTTCTTGTGTACCTTTCTGATAATATCAGTAATGCAGACTAAATAATTTAAAGAAACTTACTCAGTTTTGTAAAGCATTTTTCTACAGCATTATCTTGAGACAGGCATTATTGTACAGGATTGTACAATAAATGTAAAAGCTTTTACAGAGTTAAATAACTTCAAAAAACAACAAAAACAACAAAATTTTGGCCAGTGGCACTTGACATATGCCGTGGCCACGTTTTACAAATTCTGGCTTTCTGCAGGTGCTTCATATTGACCCAGATGAGCACAGCTCCCAGCTCCCCAATTTCTCTGTGTCCAGTACCCTGTTGCATTCAACATGAATGCCTGTCCAGTGTTCCCACACTCTAAACTGTACTGTATTTCTCTAAGCTATGCTGTATTTCATGCACGAGGGATACACTAGGATATCGCTCATCCCTCCCCAGTTCTGCCCAGTGCTGCAAGACTGTACCTCGAAGGTGAAGATGAATTATCATCCCACCCTCTAGGTTGCAGGGTTCGTCTAACCCACTTACGGCTAAACCTCCTTGCCTCACTGAGAAGGTGAATGTGATGGACGCCGTACAACAACAGATCCTTCAGCTGTTGCCAAGAAGATGCTTTGGAAGATAGGGTTGGCGTGCGGAAGTGCTGAGTGGCACTGGAGTACTAGCAGTTGAGAACAAGCATAATGATACAGAGAAGAAAACAGAGAGGAGTTGAGGGAGGCGCGGGTGGGGGTGCAGTGAAGAGTAGGGCCGAAGAGGAAGCTTTTATATAACTATATGTCGTTCAGGAGAAAGGTGAAGGAGAGCTTTGGCAAATGGATGAAACTTTCTTTACCCACAGAGCAATGGCAAGCTATTTTGATAGTTCTTATACTCTGTAACAGACCTCTGTGGCTTCTTGTGTGATATTGCTAACCAGCAGGCTTGCCAGCACTTTTTCTGCATAGTCTATCTCTCAGCTTTGCTTTGCTTTGGTCCTGTTGCTTAGTTTCTGACCCTCAAAAGTAAGAAATTAAACAGCTTTTTTCAGAATTTGAGGTGTCTGAAGAAATTTGGTTGGATTCGTAGTAACTTAGCTCTTTTCGGCTAGAGCTGGGAGGCAGAAGTCTTAATTGACTTAGTTTTCCCAGTAAATGAGAATCATCTTTGCTTTACAACCATGTCACTCAGAGGATTGAGTTTTAGAAATCTGGGCTCATTTGTACTACATTTGGGTGATGGTTTTGAGGAAATCAAATTGTGTGATTTTTTTGTTTGGTTGATTGGTTTTGGTTTTGATTTTTTTCCAAATTTTTCACAAGCTTGTTAAGTTCATCAAATCCATGTTGTGTTCCAGCCACTTAGGTTTTCTTAATGAGAAATGTGATGTGTTCTATAAATGCCTGCAGTGAGACAAGATCAGCAAGAAAACTGTAAAATTCTAACTTCTGTTTATTGGTATCACTTAAAGTTTTATAATGTCTCTGGAGTACAGTGGGTCATGTAGACTTTGTTATCTTTACCACATTTCTGCCCAGTCTGATAATTCTTTTGTGACACAATGTAAAACGTATTCATAGTTAGAGAAGTCACTTTTAGCTGTAAATAAAGGCAAAGGATGTAGTTTTGCCAGCATGTGAACTATTCAAACAAACAAACAAACAATGCTTTATAGCTTTACTTCCATCTTTGACAACACTAGAGAGAGAATGGCTGCTTTAGTATCATAGAAACTACAGTGCTAGTTTCCAACATGAATTTTTTACTCAAAAAAGAGGCAAAAGTAAAGAAAACAAAGGAAGTAATGAAGGGGGGAGACAATATTTGCTTATTAAGGCAAAGCACTATATAAAACTTATCCCCCCCAGCTGTTTTTAAACTGCTCTGAGACCTTAATTTCTGAACTGGTGCTACCAACTGCCTATAAAATAATTACTACATTTTGTTTCTCCTTAATGTATCAAGGTGCAGGGGTGATTTTCAACCCTCTTCCCTTTTCTCATATAGAAAATGCCTAAACACCATCTTGGTGTATGAAACTATATGAGAACCTTGATGAGAAAAATATTCATATTTTGGCCTCCCAAGTGACCTTAAGTAGATAACCGATGCATATGGAAGTTACAGATAGAAAAAAATTTACATTGATTTTTCTTTTTTTAATTTTTACAGATATTACTATGATGGAGACATGATCTGCAAAGTACAAGGCAAGAGGTTTGTGTACAAATTTGTATGCGACTTGAAAACTCTCATTGGATACAGCGCAGCGGAGTTGAATCGGTTGGTCACAGAATGTGAGCAGAAGAAACTAGCCAAGATGCAGCTCCATGGCATAGCACAGCCAGTCACAGCAGTGGCGCTAGCTACAGCATCCCTGCAAACAGAGAAAGATAATTAAGCACTGGGACCTGAAAGCAGGAGCCTGAGGCCTTTCCTCTGTAACCAAGAGCAGTTGCTGCTTTTACCTTTATCAGAATTGGAAACTTCTTTTGTTTCTTGACAGTACAATTATAGAGCATGATTTTCTATAAAGAACTGGGACTCACATAAATTTGGATCTTTTAACAGCATATATGTCAATATAAGTTAAGGGATCACTGCAACTTCTGCAGCTTTGAGTCAGGGCCTCTATGGTATGCAATCTGAAATTGGTGAGAAAAGTTTAACTGGTCAGCGCTCTGTATTCCACAGCTCTACAAGTAATTTCTGCAGCGCTTTTAGCAAAAATGAAGTACCTACAGCAAGCAGGCTGATCAGTTGTCTGAACTCAGTTCTTTCCAGTCTTTTGTTCTCTGCTGAACTACCAAATGGCATTTGATGCTTTCAGAATTAAACATGTTCATTATTCTCATTTAATCAGGCAGAGCCGAAAGACACATTAAATGTTACAAAGCATCAGGTTCTTAAAATAGCTTCTGTGTTTATAAGCAAAAGAAGCTAAGACTAGACCGAACTGATGATCAGTGCTGAAGAAGGAGATTCAGGTTTAGATCTGGCTTAGGTGAAAAGCCAATTATGAGTATTTCATTGTATATGTAGATAATATGCATATATGAGGGCAAGTACTTAACCTGTTTTGAAAGACATTGTTAACACAAGCCATTTAGCAAAAACCGAAGACAAACTTCTTCCCCTGCTACCACCCCCCCATCAGGTGATATGAAAACTTGAGAGTAGTTTGTTTTGGTGGGGGTTTTTAATGCTCTGTTCTGCAAGGTGCTTATACCTGCATGGTAGTCAACCTTAGTAATCGAAGACTTAAGTTAATCACAGTCCCTGTTGAGAAACAAAATGCAAATTGAAAATAGTTTTGCAGAGAACTGAAGTTTCATTTCCAAATTATTGTACAGTTTGACATATATTAAGATACAAAGATGTATTTTTTATTTAAAATTAATTTCTTTCTGAACTTCAAGTGATGTTTTTGAAGCTTCGTAAGCCAAATGCATGCTCCAGAGCTGGGTGCAATTTGAAGTCTGGATGATGAATAGAAGCAGTTGGAATGTATCCTGAATTCTGAGCTACGGAGAGTACTTCATGCAAACTTACACGTGCAGTAAAAAGTAGGCGGCAACTCTTGAGCTTCTGTACTGATGCCTGTTAGAGCATTTCTGATGGCTGAAAATGGTGCAATTTTGGGCTTGCTTTTGCCCCTTCATGTTATGAAACAGTATAAATATTATGTCAACCATGCATATTTTCCAACTTTTTATGAGTGAAACCCCCTCTGGTAACACTTAACAATTAAAATGCAAATGTATAAGGGAAAACCTTTAATTCTATGAGGGATTGAGCTACTCTTAAACCTTTAATCAAAAGTGCTTGTACAGTGAGTTTCTAAACATAAAATGTGTTTATACTGAGTAGCGAGAGCACTGGACTCTCCTGATCTGAAAAGGAGCGGTCATACTTGCAGGCAGAGGGCAAAGAACACAAGAAGACTCATGTTTATTTTAAAGATGCATTGAGGACAAAGCTTTTTGTTTATAGGTGGATGCTCATCTGCAAATGTTTTTTGCTTAACTAGGCTATCTTACATGTAGTTCTAGCCTACTTTTTTCATCACCACCACAATCATAATTTTTTTTTTTTTGCCAGATTCTTTCAGTAGCTCTTAATACTGTTTTTGTTCTTGAGCTCTTGAAGCACTCCATCTACTGAGCATGCTGGTTTTATTTTGTTTTTAAAAAAATCTTAAGTCCTGAGCATAATATGTAAATGCATCTGTCATGAGAGGTCAACCATCAATCTATTTATTACTGTTAAGAGTAGTCTGATTCCACCAGCTGGCAAGAGTTTGAGGAGACTTAGGCAAACAGATGCAGCTTTACTTACTAAGAATAAGATGAAGCTGGTAATTTGGTGGCGGCAACTATGTGTATAAGTCCAGTACAAGTCACTAGTGTTATTTAGCGGAGTTCATGAGAGGCCTTTATACTTAAAGTATGGTATAAAAAGAAGAGAAGCATAAGATACCAGCTTTCTGGATCAAACTGGACTGTGGGAGGATAAACTTAACAGCAAAACTGAAATGTAGTATCAGTACTTTATCCCCCGAATGTCCTTGCTCCATGATAAGCCGTCGAGGGGAAACTTCTGATATCACACTTTTTTGTAAATACATCCGATTATTATTTTGCGGCTTTTCAGTAGGTATGGTAGTCCTTTGGGTTCTTTGTTGTGGGATCATCTGCTTTTCCACTGTGTTCTAATTAGTAAAGAAGGAATCTTTCAAACAGTATAAAATCACTGTCACATTCTCTGTAGTTGAGGGAGAAATCCGTGACTAACTTGATGTCTTCAGTAAAATAAAGGATGTAGAATATATTGTCAAAGGTTTTTCTGTTGCTGCCAGAAAGAAAACACAGAAAGAATACTCTCAATTTTTTGTAAAATGGAAGTTTTTTTGCATACTTTTTACTCTTTAAATAAAGACACTTATACTCTGCTAATAATTATGTATTTCTTTTTTGTTTTGCATTTTTTTGGTAATTTTACATGAAACAATTATTTTCTATTTTTACTCTGATAAAATATTTGTGCATAAAATGTCAATATAGTAAAATAAAAACATTATACAGCTAATGCCTGTTGACTTCTTAATTTTTCAGAAAGCCCATTGTAGTGTCATTCAGGTGCAACCAGTTTAAAGATGAATACGTGCACTTTATTCTCATTGCTCTTAAGATCACGAGCTTGTTACAGGAAGAAGGCAGACTATCTTATTTTCTGAAGATGCATCTTCTTTAACTCAATACTTGGCTACATGTTTCTGCTTTTAAACTGGAACTCGGTGTCCTTCATTACTGTAACAGCTTTCTTTAACATCTTAATTGTAAGTCTCAAAATGGTGCTTTGATAAAAATAATGAAGGAAACAGTAGGACAAGATGGAGCCCTGTAAAATAATTTTATGCTGTTAGGACTGTTTAAATTGGAAAGGTTCATGTTGATCTGTAATCTTTGGACTTTGTTTTTGCAAATAGCCTCACTTACTTCATGTGTACTGTCCTTGTTAAAAAGAAGATAAAATACGGATTACACTGCTATCACCTTATTTTTAAATTGTGTCTCAATAGAAATATTCTTATTATACCTCTGAACTCCTCCATCTGGAGTGCCAAATTCAAGACTGAAATACTTTGTCATCTTTAAACCTACTGGATCGCTTGCTTTCAAAATGTTTATGTTTAGCTCAGCAGCAACAGCATGTAATGGAGTAAAAATATATTTTTAGAACATCTTAATAATTTGTTGGCCTTCTTTTAAAGTACACTGACAAATGCTCAGTATCTTTTTGATAGAGGACCTTTTCTTTGTGTGTATTGGTACCTTTATGCCAGTGGGAGTTTGTTTTGGGGTTCCTATTCTCAGACTGAAATTTTCATTGGAACAGTATCATAGAATCTTTGAGTTGAAAGGGACCTCATCAGGAATTGCAAACTAGTAGCTTGCAATTATCGGTCTTAAGCAAAATAAGTTGACACAGGGCTCCATTGCCTGGTAGTGAAAGAAGGATGATACCAGGTCCACTGCTGTAGGTTTATGGTGGGTTTTTTTTTTAAAGCAGTATGAAATAATATCCATTCACACAGGTCTATGGGGAATATTTTTACTGACTGGTGGTTTTTGTTTTTCAAGATGATACATATTCTTGGTGGTGGTTTTGATAGAGCTATATCAGGACTTCTACAATATATTTGGTTTGATACTGTAGAATTTTTTTTTCTGTTGGAAAATGGATGATGCTAAACAGAAGATTACTTAATTAAAGGAGAGGAATGATTGACTGGTTTTGAGAGTTGTAACGTGGGATCCAATGCATCAGACATATTATGACTCAATTACATTTTGCGTCGTTACTTCAGGATTAGAGCACATAGCATGTAACTGGGCACCAAACTGAAATGTTACCATCTTGTAATTTTTAGAGTATTGACATCTTAGCCATCAATAATTTGAAACTAAGGTTAAAAAATGCTGAGGAGGGAGAAACTAATATTGAGTGTCTGCCTTTAATTAAAATTCCTCTTTACTTGTAGAACTAGTCTTCTGGAAACCGAAATTAAATGGTGCTACTGGCAGTGGTACCAGAAGATGTATCCGTAACCCATGAAACAGTTCTCATTCACCTGGAAAAACAGAGGAATCGGTTGTCGTGTTTGTGGTTCGTGACACACAACATCCAAGTAGGTTCTTTTCTGTAGGTGATGTCCCTGGCTATGATGGAAAAGAAAGAATCCAAAGGTAATTAAATATCGATCATAGTTGTAAGCAACTTGCTTATGCAGGTACTTAATAGAAATAAAAGCAGTTTAAAAGAGGAGCTAACTCTGTGTCAGAAACGACAGAAATCCTCATGTAAATAGTTGTCTCGTTACCAGAAGCAGCTGTATCAGTTTTTAATTGCACAACAGTTCTTGACTTACAAAACAACTGCTGGACAGCAGAGAGTAGTAAAATTTCAGTTTATTCTTTATAGTTGTTTTCAGGTCGCTGGCATTGAAATGATTGTTCAGAAACAGGACGAAAAAATGCTTGTTTAGTTTAGCACAGCTTTGGTGACTGTGAAAACTTGTGGAAACATTTACTTTTGTCTATTGAATTGCTTCAGGATTTGCTACTAATGATCTAAATAACCTGGGAGTCTTTAGTATTAAAAAAACCCGTTGTCCATAATAGACCTGCGATCTTAAGGACACTTTTTTTTCTTTACCTTTGCAACCTGCCTTGTAACCTAAATGGAAGAAACTAGCATTTAGGAGCTGTATTCCTAGTCGTATGTAGGCTACAGAATTTACTAATCAAAGTAGAACACCCCATCTCAGTAGACAAAAAGCAAACTGTATACATTATATCTATTATAATAAAATACGTACTATCTATCAATTATCGATTATAATTGAAGCAAGCACGGATGGCACTAAAAAAACTGTTTCTTAGAAATCAGAAGTTTTATTGTTCATTTGAAATTTCTCCACTCGGGGAAAGGTATTTTGGGATGAAAAAATGTTTGTTAGCTGTTTCCCTTTTCATCCCAGTAAGCTTAGGTTTTTCAATATTCTTGTTTTCAAGGACTCTGCAGGAGCTGCTTCATAGGCACCGGGTTTGCAAAAAGTTTCAGCTGCAGCAGACAATGAGAAACCAGTATGTTTAAAAAAATCGTGTAAGAGTGAAAGCTGCAAACAGCACGCATGGAAAAAATGAGTCTGGAAGAGTGAGAATGCAAGAGATGAGATTTAATGAGATTAACTAGGGGAAAGACACCTGCAGGGTGCTGTGCTTTAAACTTCAGAGTTAGGACAGAAAAGGTATTAAAAAAGGTAATTATTTAGAAGAAAAGGTATTATATTCCCCCTGCCCCCCGCCCCCGCAATGTTTTCGTCCAGATACTCAAAATGGCATTATTCCCAAAATGAAGCACCCTCCCCACCTCCTAAGGCATGTTGGGCCTCACTGAAACTGCCCCGTGCAGGAATCCGTAACGCCCGCCTCGGGACTTTGATTTCCCAACGGAGCTCAGCGGGGGGAGCTTGGAGGCAGTCGGTGAGGGCGCGGAACTCGCTGTGTAACTGGAGTCGCTCTCGTCCGCTAAAACCAGCTGAGGGGGGCAGAACTGGTGGGGAAGCAGCTTGGCTAACAACCCTAAAGTAATAAGATCACAGAATCACTAGGTTGGAAAGGA
>NW_010515600.1:0-21624 GCF_000687285.1 Phaethon lepturus
GAGGGAGAGAGAAAGAGAGAGTTTTAACATAGGAATACTTTAATTTGCAAAAAAGCACTAGGTATAAAATTGTCATGGGAAGACATAACAATAATCAAATATTTTACAGACATTCAGGTCCTGCAGTAACAAAAAAGGGAGAAGGAGAACAATAGCTATTAGCAATATTTCCTTATTAGAAACTTTTGTTTTAAGAAACCCTTTGAAACATACCTCTCAACCAGCAGCAAGTCCCAAACATGGTACAGCAATACAATGCAGATAAATAAGGAAAATGCAAACGTAGGAAGATTAAATTGGTGTGGAGTCAATTTCTGTAATTTTCTATCACTTACTTTGCGATTCATCTATCTGTTGCACATAACTTATGGGAATAAAGAAAGAAAACAGCATAGAAGCAATCTGTCCCACTCACCTGCAAATGCAGGTAACTGTTCTCTGACAAAGAACTGATACTGAACTGCAGTTTAATTGAATCGTGTCTGCTTGGGATGCAATTATTCCAGTGGCGGGGGGGGGGTGTCTAGCATGGAATATTTGTCTCCTGTTGAGAGACAGTTGAGAGGTATGGGCAAGGGCGGAAAAAAGTGGAGAGTATTTCTGGTTCTTCTCCCACACGGGAAATACTCTTTTCACACAAGCAAGCATAACACCATTGCTTTTTTGAGGCGCAGAAGTGTAATTATGCATATCCCCACACTGCACTTAGGAAGGCTGAGCTTACCTTGTGATAAGATCAGCTTTCTAATCTTTTGCTAAATTGAGATCACAAAAGAGAGAGAGAGAGAGAAGAGAGGAGAAAAGAGAAAGAAACGGGGAGGGGGAGGAGAGAGAGAGAGAACAAATTCACATTCCAATCCAGACATATCTGGTTTAAAAAAAAAAAAAGACAAAAGAAAATAATATCTGAAACCAATAAAATACAGACTTCTTGACTGCGAAACTGTTGTCAGCTGTAATCTCACTTATGCTGTTGTCCTGATGGATACTGACTCAACCACACAATATGAAAAACATAAAGCAAATTAATCAAAGCATATTCACAGCATCCCCATTATCATCCACAAATGAGTTCTGAACAGATGCATGCAGTGTGCACATACATGAATGATAAACAGTAGTCCTGGCAGTCCCTTGCCTTCCTGGTCTCAGATGGTGTACAACTCCACGTACAGTTGCTAAGTGCAGTACAGGAAACGCTTACTGTGAAGGCCTGTCCACACTGACCGGTGTTATTACACTACCATAAAAGCACATTTCTGCTTATCATCATAACGCTGACTGCAAACTACCCATCAAGTGCTCATCTGTTTACTTCTCATTTCTCCCCCCTCTCCCCTCCCCGCTCCCCTGGTACGGGCATTGGCTGCAGCGTAGAAACTTGCCAGGATAACTGTTAACTGTTGTTTCCATGCATTCGCGCTTACTGTTTCCTTGGTTTGCTGCTGAGAAAAACAGCAGCCAGGCACGCAGTGAAAACAACTTCAGCATTCACTGAATGAAGAGATAAGAATAAATTACCACGTTAAAGAGGGGCCACTGAGCCCCAGATGGACAGAGACCATTCTGAGAAAGACCAGCGCAAGGATGCAAACCCTGCTGATGCGCTGATAAGAAGAGATGCCTCCCTTATTCAATTCTCACTTACAGCAGTGGCAATCAGTAATCGAGTTAAAGTATGTACCAGCCCATAATATCTGTCAGGCAAACGATGTGCAGAAATGTGCGGACCAGTTCTGGCACTCTGCTCAGTAGTGTCCCTTTTCCGCTGTCAGCAGTACTGTTGGATTCTCCTAATATAATTACATTGACTTTTATTCAATTAAGTGCCATTCCTAGCCTTAAAAAAAAGCTACTTTATCAATTGATTCAGGTGTAATGCAATAATAAAGATGAACTCATGGCAGTGCATTAGCTCTGCTGTTCATAACTTCTGAACATAGGTTCATTCATAGCAGTCGATTTCCATTATGCAACCACAGTTCAAAAGAATTGATTCTTTTACATTCATTTCTTAATCTATTTCGCTATGTTTAATACTCTTCCTAAATATCATATGCAAAAACATTCTGGTAGGGATGAGTGGAATGAATTGTGAGAAAAAGTTCATTTATTTGGACACCAAAGTTTCGAAATCTGATGACAAAACCAAAGTCACAGAGCCTAAAACCTTGCCAGAGTTAAGAATACTGTGTGCTGAAGGAACTAGCCACTCACGTTTCCAGTAGATGAACAATCGCTGGGATAGGAAGGAAGGAAAAGTATGTTTTCATAGACACACCAGTCTAGAGTCCTCGGAGCCTGACCCTGCACCCCTTTGCTCTCTGCTACACAACTAAACGTAGCATTGCACCCCAAGGTGCAGACTGAGCACCCCATGCCAGCTGCACTTGAGCAGTGCCCTGCATAAAGAAGGCGTCTCTCAGGGCTGACAGCAGCATTCCCAACGTTTCTTTGGGAAAAGATAACAAGGGGGTTCTGTGTAGGAGGAGCACGACCACGTATGTAAGGATGGCTACAAATAATGGATGCGTGAGCAAAAAAATGGAATTAAGAAAGAAGAGTGTGGATAAAGGCATACTAGAAAGAGAAGTAGTACAGACCAGGAAGTTTAAAAAGGGCGATGTTCTGGGAAAAGGCAAGCACTGGCAATTGCCAAACAGAATAGGTTTGAGTTTAGGGGCAGAAATGAAGCACGATTTGCTATGAAGCTATGAAGACTACTGTTCAGCTGGAAAGGCAGAAGAGTGTGAGGCTGACAACCTGCACTCTGACCTAGCAGCTGCGAACAGCAGTCAGAGAGACCCGAGAATAGAAGAGTAGCACTACAAATATTAGCCAAACCCATACTACATTTTGTCTTGAAAAACTGAACCATTTCTTTGATCCTCTCATCTAATGCTTATCTTCCTTGCTTTTTTCCTTGGAAAATGTACTCATTTAGCCATCTTAAATTGCTCTAGTAGTTCCCAGACCCTCTCTCCATACTAAATTGAAGTATTCTATCCTAATCCAACTCTTTCTCCCCTGCTTTGTCACTGCCAAATCCTATCAAGTCCTCTACCAGCCCTCTGCCAGTGCTAGCCACCTTGTCATCTGTTCATCTGCTCCTCCCCATGGCACCTGCAGTTTCTTGCTTCAGCTGTTCTGTTCCCTGATGTGATTTACAATACACCTACCCCTTCCTCCCCTGAATACTGCTCCCAGCTATGTGTAAACAATGTTCCCTGAGAAAACTGAGGCACAGCTTGGGTGGAGTGATTTATGCCACGGCATGAACACTGCCATCAGGCGGAAAATTGCAAACCAAGATACGCCAAAACCAGCTGAGCTTCAGCTTGCCATGGCTCCATTATTCCTCATACCTGAGATAGCTAGCTAATTTAAGGCCATCTCTGGTCTTTGCACTGCAGTTGCTGCTATATCTGCAGGGAAAAAACCTTGAAGAACTTAAATGTATGGTAGAGCTATACATATGTATACAAAACATAAAATATTTGACCTAATAAAATCCTTTCAATGACTCTGGGCTTCTTAGACTGCTTATTTGTACATTAACTACCAACGTGACATTTGACCCTGGCAATGGAAATGTTGCGTAAAGACAAGTGGTGAATGAAGTCTTCCAGGCAGAAATAGGACGTCGAAAGAGCTTTACTAAAGGCATATCTCACTTAGCTCCAGTTACCAGATCTATCCCATCCTAAGCAACACGGGATGCTGAAGAGGGTTGGTTCTGAGAATTTAAAACACTATGTGTGCCAAAGAATGTCCAAACATATGTTTAGTGCTGTACTACATGTCATGCACCCTTAAAAACTAGGGAGAGTATTCTTCCAAGATGTTTTGAGATGTAGCTTGTTATGGCAAGGAAGTTTTATCAAAGTCTTTTTTATTTTAGGAGGCCCAGAATGCCTGATTTTTCCACATGATTAACGTGCTTCTTTCAAGTTACTATTCATGAATTAGACATATGTTGGGCAAAAGTGTGTGCAAAGTCCTCACCAGAGTGAATTCAGCCTTTGAATTCAATGGTCTTAAGAACGGATCAGTGCTGCTGTAAGGATGTTAATGATAATGATGATACACATGAAATCTGTGGTCGTGGTGAAGCAGCAAGGGTATCTCACCTCCCAGTTCACCACCGCCCTTTCAGACAGGAGTTTCGGTAGCAGCGCAATACAGAGTGCTACAGCAACTACAGCAGCTCTCTGGCTGTGGGCATGATCCCACTGGTGGTAGTACTTTCCTTCCCTTGTGAAGTTCATGGAACTGTTCTTCCATAATTAGAATTCATTGTCGGTTCCACCCCACCTACTACTAGCAAGCTCCTCTAGTGAAAGATGCACTATGCATCAACAGAAGAAAGGAGATTATAAGCCTAGGAAATATGGTCAATTAAACGCACATGCCATTTACACAGCTCATAAATCCAGACTGGGTTCTCTTCAGCAGTTTCTTTCTACACTTGTCAATGAATCTGATTTTGTTAATTTACTATCCATTTGTTGGAAAGAAAAATGTAATGGCTGCTTTATTTTAGTTTATTTTTATTTAGTCAGTCTTTTTATTTCTTTTTGAAGTGAGTGAGGAGAAATTTATCAGAGAGTAGAATTTGTCCTGGCATAGAAACTGGCATGAATTCTATGCATGACTCAAAGCCAACTTTGGATGCACCCATGGCTGCAGTCCTAGCTGCACTAGGACAAACCTCATCTCTGATGCACACAGCAGAGTTAGGGAATTTGGATGATAAAGAATACTCTGTTTATTTAAATTCAGCTATTATGCAGAGCACAAAACCAACTTAATGAAAAATCGGGTTCAATGTGTTGTTCACAGTTCAGGGCAGGGCAGGCTGTTGAAAATGAACATACAGCTTTATTTTCTTTATTTTTTAGCACGAGAAAAATACAATTACACTTAAATATTATGGGGCTGAGAGAAAAAGAGAGTGAGAATGAAACAACAGCATAATCGTTAGGGCAGTCAGTAAGGGACTAAGGAAACCCATTTTCTAGTCCCTGATGCAGTCAGACAGAAAGGCCAAGCCAAACGATGTCCCAGTTAAATGTCCTAGCTATTGCCCCCTTGCTCATCCTTGGCTGACTGTAAGTGACAAAGTTCCCTGATGAAAATCTCACTCAAACATCAAAGCACACTGTATTGTTCATTAAAATTCTGAAATGAATAATTTCAACATTTCCAGTTGTATCCCACCACATCCTTTCTTAGTCGGTTTCCAAATAAAACAATGGCCAAATCTTCAAATGTTCTGAAAATGCATTTTCTGGCAAATACATGATTTGCCGAAGTAATACCACCCACTAACACTGCAAAGAAATCACAGACAGGAGGTCACAGCAAGGGGCCATCAGTCTTTGGTCAGCTTTGCTTTAAGATACAGCAAGTGAACCCAGCATCAAGTAATACAATAAAATTATATTTGGAGACTTAATGCATTGAAAGTCAACATTAAATTATTTTCTATTAAATTCCATTCTTTCCAAGTAATAGTAGATTTATTTTTTTTTTTTAAAGACAGAAGCTAATATTGGGTTATGAAACCTAAAAACACAACAATCTTCAGCAGTTTGAAGGAGGCTCTATTACAAAATCAAAGGCCAGGACACCTTTGTCTGGTGGTTTACGTACAGATTGGCAAACCTCTTTTTAAAGTTGGATACGGAAGTAACCACTCATGTTGTACAGGCCCCATACAAGCTATCCTCTTGCTATACTTAGTTTAAAACTAAGCTCTCTCAATCTGGTTTAAAATATCATAAACAACGAAACTTTCATTATTGCTTCCATGAGACTTTTTCCACACCTATCTTCAGCTCAGTATTCAGCCTATGGTTTTACCTATAATGAAATGTTAAAGCAAAGTTCTCTTTGTTTCTCTTAATCTCAAAGACTGTCAATAAGATTTATGGTTTTGTTTAAAAATTTCGCATGATTTTAATCGCTAACAAAATTTGCTAATAGGGCAAAGTATTGTGGTCTTACCTCAATTTCATGTTGTTTTCCTGCTTATTTAAGCCTAAGCCTCATAGAAAGGCTCAGAATATGTGAATATAACAGAGAGTAAATCCAGAAATTTATGCTTTCTCAGAATCTCTGCAGACTGAAATTGCTGAGTTTCATGCAGCTAAAATCAAAGAACCAGAAAGTAAGACTCTGGCTAAATATAACAGTGTACATATTTATGAGAAAAGATATGGCCTTAATTCTGATATTTCTTCATTCAAGAAGGAAGCAGCAATCATCTCCCCCATTTACTTAAGAGAATCAACAATAAAACAGTTCCTGGAATTTAATTAGTAATGGAAAGTGTTAAAGACATTATTTTCTGTTAGTGTTCTAATTTTGCCACTCTCTTAGCAGTCTTTGATACAGTTTTTTTTTTTTTTCTTTTTTCAATTAAAAGGAAAAAAATTCCTTAAATCTAAGCAAAGATAATACAGGTTTGAAATCCTGATCTGACCTAAATTATAAAATTCACATTTATCTGAACAGGGCCAAGGTTTCAGTTTGTATGCTAGTGCTTCCACATATTTGATCATATTTAGTTTGCCTCTAAATGTACGGGGAGAAGTAGGGATAAGGGCTAGAACAATGAATGAAGACAAAATACTATACTACCCAATGAAACCATGGCATTTCTACATGAACAGTTTGGGTAATAACATCAGTTCTTGAGGCTTTAAATTGTGTAGAATCTGAAAAATATTAACCTTTCATAGGAAGAAAATCCAAAAGGTAAAATACAGTTCAGCACCTATTAAAAAAAGTAAAAAAACAGTGCTTATTAAATGCAGGAAATAAAGGACAAGCAAGTTCTTGCAAATTAAAGATGTGGAGCCCAGTCATTTCAATCCCTTTCAATATGAAACAAATCACTCACACTGGTCACGAAGACAGCTCCCTCTACACTCAAATTATTCACTTGAAGATAAGCTCCCATCAAACTCTTCAGGGGTTTAACTAATTTACTGCACAGATACGGCACGTCTGTTGTAATAACAGGTAGGATGTATTGGGGTCGACCATTTATCAGAATTAGACTTCTTTTTTCAATTCGCAGTGAATTATGCTGCCTACACTGCTCCTCTTTCTCAGAGCTTCCCATCCCCTTACGGCCCCTAATGTGGCAGGCAAACAAAATTGACAGTCTCATCTTGTCAACAAGGGGTGATTCTCCTGAGAAGCCATTTAACTTTGCAGAGGAAGCAATGTATTAATGTGCCTGTCCCAGGAATGTTAATCATCTTCAAGCTCCCTCTAACTTTGACATGAACGAAATCACCAAATTTGTTTACTAAATGAATCGTAATATGCTAATAAGAGAGCATGACATATATGGTAAAGCCAAACAGATGGTTTGTTTACTCCACTTTGCAACTTTATAAATGTTGTAACTCTGAAGATGTTAGTGAGAATTATTGGTTTGTTGGCAGTGGCAAACATGCCTTTTGCATACTTAATCCACAGTTTGAGTCAGAAAACAATTTGTCATCACCGTGGAATGCATAAAAAATGTTAATGCCGAGATGGCATTTGGGGAAGCAGGACAGCCAACTGTCTGAGCAAATACTCAGGCTAAACGTGGAACTGATATCAGATGGCAATGTTTGTTACCAAAGAATTTTTAATGTAAAATCTGACAGGTTCAGGATTCTTGAAAGGCCCAATAATTCAGTACATACCTGTTGAGGTGTTTAGTGAGACGGTCCTTACGGTGTGAACAGAATTACACTTTCACAACAGCTGTGTGTGCTCAGAAGCATCGAGGTCATGTCGCACTCTTAATATATTACTATTGTTGTCCATTAAAGATCAAAAGATATTACAAACAAAAAGCACAACCACTGGCGTACCTGCCAAAGTTACTCAGAAGTGATCAAAATTGTGTTGCAACACTTCAACCTCTCACTTTACTAGCTGCCTGGAAGCAAAACAGACTCATTACAAAATAGCCAGCACTCTTGTCTAATATCCGGACTGGTTGAGAAAGTTTAGAATAAAAACATTTATCTGACGGAATAGCTCCTAAGTAAACTAACTCAGTGTAGCAAAGTTACACGCATGAGAACGGTCATCATATGTACGACAAAGTCCTTTGATGGAAATGACTTGGTGCTCAGCACCATTGACCATCGGTCCAACTGCCATAAGTTGTTTCAACATGCTCTACAGAAAAGTTCATCCATGTGCAGGCGACTCACACTTGGCCCTGCACAGCAGTCATGCATTAGGTCCTTATCTCCTGTGTGTTGAAGTATTTTGCTGGTCCTTCACACAAGGTGTATCTCCCCTTAAGAAATACTGAGCCAACATCCAGGGAGAATCTGTTGCCAAACTGCATGAATTAAGATTTTTTTTCAACCCTAAATCACCTAAATATTATATGAGCCAAGTTTTGCAATCAGTAGTTTTCACCCTTCGTTTCATTTTACTGTTACAACAGCCATGTAAAATGTGATAATTTTGCAAGATTTTACGCAAACAGTCCCTTCATTTCAGGATCCCACTCATGAATTTTACTAAGTTTCAAGTTTCAGTACATGCAAAAAAGATAAAACGCAGTCAGAACAGCTAGCTTCCCCCAATTCTGCTATGAAACTGATTCTTTTCTCCCAGATATTGATGCAGAGCAACATGTTGCACATGATTTGCTTAGAAGGTTCATAGACTCTTCACTAATTGCATTATAAGTTCCAATTCATAATAAACTCTCATATCCAGGGATAGTTTTGTACAATTTCAGCTTCCATAGCAAATACGTAAACCACTTCTTTTGGTCACAACGTAATGGTAATTCTCATTCCCACTACTTTGTTTGTCTAAAAATGCTGGGTTTATTTATATAATACCAGAGGAACTATAAAATCAAACATGATGTGGCACTTCAACAGGGTTCCTCTATTAGTAATTTTACGTTAGTAAATAAGTACCCCTTTCAGGTCAACTGATAGCTGATTATCCTACAACCTCCCTTCACTGATGCCCCAACTCCTCAGTAATTTCAATCCTCTGAGATTCTTCCATACATACTATTGTCAGCGGTTATTAAATTCTCAACTTTTTACCCATCCACAAGAGACTGTGCAAAGATATCTAAGGGAAGTATGAGTTCAGCTGGCTGTCCAAGGATTATTTTGGAAGAAACATTAGTGGCTGTCCCAGCCTGGCGCTTATATCTCATTTGAAACATCTACTCATTCCTGACCAACAAAGAAAATTTCAATAAAGTACTTTTACTGGTTTAACAGCAGCGAGCTCCTGGGATTGTCAAAGTGCTCAGTCTTTTCCAAGGAGAGAAGGAATCAGCAGCTCAAATATAATTAACCTTCCATTCTCAATGCAAACTGCCACGCACAGGAGCTCTGCAGTCTATTAGTGAAGTTATAACGGCCAACAGGCAGAGGCAAAATTGGTCAAAAAGTTGGCTGCTGCTGTCATATTTTTAGAATTATGATTAATGACACTAATAATGTGGATGATTACTGATATGTGTATCTCCTGCAGTTTATCATATTGCACTGGCTGCCTACGTCCACAATAAACATGATGCTATCATTTACCTCTTTATTGAAGGCAATCCTTCTCTTGAAGGAGCACATTCTAATTACTTTGTAATGTTTTATGTCTTAAACATTTTGCAGCTCTGGACCTTGCCAACTGCTTCATGTCTACCATTGATTAATTACAGAATGTTTAATCAAAATTTAGAACCTAATGCAGTCATTTATGAGTGTGCTGCAGTGCCAAGATAGTTAGGCTGCCGTCCCAAGCTTGGAGAGTGCTGGGTTCAAAATTAAATCCCAGAAATGTAGAAGATGCCAAAGATTTTACCTTGAGTGATTTAGTTTACAATCTTACTTCAGTTGATGAATGACAGGCACCCACCCAAAATGAGAGGTCTTTCTTGTGCATGTATGTCTGCTTGCATGTTCCTATTACATTTTTCTTCTTCATTTCTCCCTTTATGCCATTGTTGCTGCAGTTGCTTCTCAGCTCCTTCACAAGCCTTCCCTGCTGCTAGAGCTCTTGCAAACACCAGTCAAGAGAGTGTAGTTTTGAAGTGGTTAAACAAGTGAAAAATAATTTGCAGGGACAAATACATAAGTTTTTTTTTAATGTGGATTTTTATGGTACTGTCATACAACCATTCACCGTTGAAGTTAAGTGTTTTTTTAATACCATTACTGAACTGCTGAAATGGATGCTAATATAGCTTGGAGTGCTAATGTCAAATCCTGGTAATAAAAAAGACAGACTGCTGAATGAAATAATTTCAAGTAAAAAATAGAACAAAAGTGCTCTCACTCTCGCTCTCCACTTTTATTGAATTGGGACTGACTGAGCCAATTGCTTTAGAAGTCTGTAAAACACAATTACTAGTGAGCTGACTGACCCAGCAGTGCCCCTTCTGTGACAGAACAGACTAAAAAGGCTGCAGAATTAGTGCTGCTCCCCTATCTGGCTATCAGACCTGAGAGACGTCCAGCGCAGGATCTGTTATCCTTCCTGCAGGGCCTGCCTCCTCCCCTCATGAAATCTTGATTCTCAGTCTTGCATAATATATCATCTGCGTGCATCTTCTTCTTGAAACAAGGGCTCATTTACCTTCTCTGAGTGGGAATCCAAGTTCTCTTTCTATCCATTGTATTTTTAGATCTTTATCTACCAACACAGCTATATATAGGTCTGTCTTTCAGTACATGCATCCGCAGACACACACACACATATATGTTTGGGCTGTTTTTATTTCCATATTTTGTGCGTTAAACACAAAAGTACATTGTAAGATTTATGGGCAACAAAATTAACTATGTCCCGTTTGTATTTTCAGTTTTAAGTGGCTGAAGTGCAGTTGCTTTTTTATTTTGGCATAGCAAAGAAAAGGAGAGAGGGAGGGAGGAAGAGGGAGAGAAAGGAAAAAAATCTATTGAACTGGAAGCGGGCAACACTTTTCCCTAGTTAATAAAATAAGCAATAAAGTTTGTAAAGTACTAGCATCAAAATCAGTAACATTGGAAATAACAACTTATAAAACTTATAATTTACAGCTTATGTTTCAGACTCATATAGTTTGACACAGACATACAGCTTAGGGTTTATTTTTTTTCCCTTTCTCTTCCAAAAAAAAAGCAAAAACAAAGTGACAGCAAAAAATATCTTCTTATTACAATCCCATCCTTTCTTTCTCTCTCCCTGCGCTCCCCCATACAAAACGAACCACTTTACATTTATACACAGTGCCAACAAAGTCCTGCAATCCTTTCTTTTTTATGACAGTGTACATTTTTGGCAAATATAAAACTCTTTCATTTATCTTCCAGATCCATTTATATGAAGCTCGCAGGTGCCTTATGGCAAAAATGTTAAATTATTTCTTAGACAGATCTTTTTAAGTAATGCTTTTTAGGGCAAGCTTAAATGCGAAATGAACTCTTAATTAAAAAAAAAAAGAAAAAAGAAAAAAGAAAATCTTGCTTAGCACAAGGCAGACTGCTCATTTAAAAGATGTTGCTGGGAAGTAGGAAGCACACAACTAAAAGCCTTAGATTTTCTTTAGAAGTGGTGGGCTCAAAACTTCCATCAGGAAATATCCAGTGTTTGCCATTAGAAGGTCAAAGACCTACAACTGGTATCACACCTGAGATATTCCTGTGTTACCTCAGGTCCTGGCAGACCATCCAAGGTATCTCTAGTGCTATTGGGAACATTTTATGTATAGCCTGCCGGACGTGAATGAGTGCCTTCTGCTGTAGTAGCTACAGCATAGTATCATGAACACTGGTACATGATGTGTGGGCACAGCTGGCCATCTTGCCTGAAGAGAGGCACAGGACAGAAGACTGTGAGTACTGCAGGTCAGGATAAAGGGGTAGTGAAAAGCCATGCACAGTGTCTTGCAGTGCACTTGCAGTGCCTACACAGTACATAGTCCCTCCTTGACACTGTCAAGTATTTAACCCTCATTGGTAACTCCGCACCTCTTCCTTCAGGATTGCCCTTATACAAGTAGTCATGGGTCTGGTTACCTTTCCCCTTAACTGTTTCTAGCTGCACAGTGTAATTCCACAATTATAGGCTCTACTTTATGAAGTTGCTATTACTCTCTGTCATATTTTGCTAACCACTAGCAACTTGTATAACCATTAAAAGATGTCCCAGATTACAGAGGTTTGGTTTTTCTTTTCCCAAGGGCCCACAAATTGCCAAATATTTTTGAGTAACATCTTTTTATTAGGACATATTCCAGTACAAAACACCCCAGTCTCACCTGTTCGTTGCAAACCTGCCTTCATACCAGTGCCTCAGACATTGGTGGCTACAGCAAAAGGCTCCCTGTAATTCATAACCAATCTATCTGGATCCACTAGCCAAGACCTATTTTATCAAAAAGCAATGGAATAGGAACCCAAATGAGCTTTGTTTTACTATACTAATTGCCTGCTACATAATTCTACTTCAAAAAATACCCCGTAACCTCACAAACCCTAGGAATGACTGTATCTTTGGGATGAGGCCAACTGTGGACAACGTCTACCTCTGCCTAGATATACTGAGAGGACTGGCAAACTAACCTCCAAAACTATGTTGTAGCTATTTGGAATAATCTACAACTGGTAATTTTTTTCCCCTTCTGAGTTATTTTTTTTCTAGGTCATTTCTAGGACTTGCCTCACTAGTTTTCTTACTTTCAGGTAAACTCAACCTTAATTTGGATATGCCCCAGCACAGTCACTCAGTTCATGTTCTAATGAACAAAACAGTTCAAATCTAGGGGGAGGAGCATCATCATCATTAAGGGGAGAAGAAAATGGCCTCATCTACAAGTAATCTCTGGCTAGGCCATAAGATCTGATGTAAAGTTTGCTTCTTTAGGTGACAGTTTCTCTTTTCAGACAAACAAGCACAGCTGACAAATGAATGTGTCATGTATATATATATGATGGCATTTACCTGCCCACTTAGTGTCCCTCTCCTTCATCAAGAGCTGTAACTCCAAAGGGTAATAAATGTACAGCTATTCCTGCCACAGATGTGTCTTCTTTCCCTTTTCATTATTTCTCCCCAGACTCCTCCACCTGAGAGTACTACATCTCTCAGGGTGTAGTGTCTTCTTCCAGTTTCATGCATACAGTCTTTTGGGAGTAGTGCCCTGGTGCGAACTTGTATCTGTGAAGTACAGCTTCCCTCACTGCAGCAGAAATCTTACAGTCTTCTGTTGTAAAGTTTAAAAGAACAGCTAGAGCCTTTCTCTGCAGGAACTAACACAGGTAGATGTTTTGTTTACCCCACTTCCGAAAGACTCTAGGGAAGATGGGATGCCTCTGTATACAGGAACAGCTTTACATTTACTCAGGTAAGTGGAAAATACTCAATTTTTTCCCAGTCTCTGGAGAAGAGTTTTGGTTCTTCCAGTTATTTCCTAGGAACCTAGGGGCAACCAGGATATTATGAATGAAGCATTCATCTTCCCAAATAATCTCTTTCACTGAACATAAAACACACAGAACCTGTGCAGGAAACTTGGACAAAACAAATTAAACATTTACACTATTTGTCACAACACATACCAGGGGAAAATATTGCTCAGTGAATGTTTTGCTTTTGGCTAGTATTTTCAATGCTTTACTTATGCTTACCACCTATTCTGGTGTCGCAGTTTATTTAAATAAACTTTTCAGGTCACTGAAAAGTCCTTGACTGATTTTGAAAGTTCACACAATAATGAGATTTCTTGTAGTGCACAAGAAACTGTACTCTCCCTCTCAAAGTGATACCGTTTTGTGTACTAAAAGAGAACAAGGTAATGAAGGCAGCAGATTGTTTTAAAAAACAATCACCACCTCCAACTCAAACTCAAAACAAATGGGTATGGGTAATTGGAAAAGACCTCCCTCCATGCCAGAGCTGATCCTGTAATCTTTGCTTACATAAGTAGCCTGTTTAGGACTTGTTATAATTTATTTCTTTTTTTTTAAATAAAAAAAAAACCCAAATTTATGAAGAAATTAGTTCTACGCATTCTGGTTTTAATTTGGCTTCCCTTGTTCACATTGGTGAGTATGCAATATGACAGGTAGTCTGTGTTCAACATGACTACTCATGGAAGAGGTTAGGTCTGTATTAGGGTTGGCACAAAATGTTTCTTTACGACCCAGGTTCTCTTGGGTAAGGAAGAGTTACGTGAACATTAGCAATGACACACATCTTAGTGAATCTGCAAGAGAAAACCTAATGGCTCATACAATTTTATTGGATATGCAGCTAGTCTCTTCATGAGCTGCACCATGTCCAGAAACAGCAGTGTAGGTGTAAATAAGTTTATATTTTTAAAAATTTATAAAATAGCTCTTTTGTCTCTTGACAAATGGTTCATCAAACAAGTAAAGTCTTAAAAACTGATTTCCTTGTTCTTATTGGAGGAAATTAAAGATGTATATAACAGCTAATTATATTAGGGGAAATACATGGTGTGAAATATCTTACTACTTGGACCTATCTGTTCCTAGACTTGAGTGCATTTATAGAGAATAATTCTCTAAGAAGTTATCTGTAGAAGATTCCAAGCATAGTAGGATGATGAAAAGATGGGTGCTGTTGTGTCAAGGAAGTGATAACAGGAGGCAGGTAGCAGTTTTCTCACATCTTCACCTCCCTCGATAATGTATGCAGTGGCTCATCATAGGTAACTGATGTTAATTTATTCAAATACACCTGTACAGAGCTGGAAGTCAGGTAACCAGACAAAAACTATGTCTCTGCTTTTTCAATACAGCTACCCAGAGGCCTATATCTGCACAAAATTAGTTCTGGAGACATCAGCAGGTTTTAATAAACCACCTACAGATGTCTTGCTCCATACAAATCAAGGAGTTTACATGTTTAAATCTGGACTGATTTAGCTAGCAATCAAGTGGCATGATCACACTTGGCACCAATAGTTGCCTCATATTTATTTATAAGTCACCCTGAGCAGATATTATTTTATTTTTAAATTTATTCATGGGGCTCAATCACCTTTCCCCATCTTGTGGAACACACACACATGCTCACTTTGTTAGAAAACTTAAAGACAAACCTGAGCGATTAATAGTCCTACTTTAGTAGCAGAAAGACAAAGCAGAAAGTTTTTGCTTTGTTTCTCTGAACAGGTACACTGAGAATTAATTTATTTTGCATATATTGAGAGAAAGGAAAACGTATTGTTACTACTGCTGTGTCCTAGCTTAAGAAACACAGATTTTAATAGTGCCTGAGTATTTTTATTTATTTTATTTATTTTAATAGTACTGAGGTGAAATGGGGGCTTAGGATGCACTAAGGCTGACAGAGAAGATGGCTGTATTTCTCCCTGAGATCTGACAGTAGCTTCTCAACCAGACTTACTGAAGGCAGAAGGTCCACTCACCTCCTGTTTCATCAGTGGTTTTGACCACAAAATTCTTGGCTTTTAAAGGTAAGAGCCAGAAATGAAGCCAACTGCTATAAACTTCACCTTCCAGACCTTCACCTCTGCATCTGCTCTCCAACACAGACTCTTAGATGAAACTCTGGCATCGCTGTCCTCTTTGAAGAGGAAGTAACTATTCCCTCCTTCCATCTGCATGTCTTATCCACAGCTCAGGATCATCCCCTGTACCTCAGTGCTGGTGTCAAGGACCAGCCACACCTATGTCTTTGTAAGGCAACCTCAGTATCTGCTGGAGCAGGACTCAGGGATGAGGCTGGGAAGCAGATCCCAAGGATATCTAACCACTGAGGCCACAGGCCCTTTCTCCTCACTCACAGGACAGACCTCCTCTGAGTGAGGAGAGAATTCACTTTACAAGGACAATTCTTCCCATTCAAGTGCACAGTTCTCACACTAACTTATCTTCTTCCCTTCTCTCTCATTTCCATCTAGAAAGTTACATGGAAAAGATGTCTTTCTGTTCAAAAGGAGGCTTATGACACTGCTTCTGTCCACTGACATAACTTTTAATATGATCACTTTTCCTATTTACTCTCTGTTGCCTTCTTGCAACAATATGTAGCCTGAACATCTTGCCTTTAGAAGAAAGGACAGCTGAAGTAAATACAGAAACAGAAATGGATGAACAGCTAATTCAGGGAGTGGCAGCTGGTGAAGAATGGAGGAAAAATTGGTTTTCACAAGTATAGTGCTGAGCAAAGTTGTAGGTATGTATAAGGTTGATTTGATGAGTGATGTTATTTGTAGCTCAGTAGGTGATGGAAAAAAGCCCTTTTAAAAAAAATCTAGGCTCAGTGGAACTTGGCTATTCAAAAGCAATATTGTCTAATTTTTAGAACGGAAAACAGAATTACTGGGTCATTGACAGTAAAGGCCAGGACTCTGCCTTGCCTTCCTCTGCCCCGTGTTGAAAAAAACACATGTGAGGTGGGACTCCTGAATCTTCTGGTTATCTTGACCCTAATCTACAAGGAATAGCAGTGTTTAGTCAAAGATGTCAGAAGATACTCCAACCTTTCTGGCAGAAGGATATTTATACAGGAGTTGACCTTGGCACAAGTGATGTAGGAACCTGGATTTAGTCAACCCTTAACACGAATTGCTACAGGATCCGTTCCACAACAGAGGGTTACAGCTGTGACATGGAGAAAAAACCCTCCTTCAGTCAAAGCAGCACTGCATTTGCTCCTGACATGATCTGCTGCTTCTGGTAACCAGCAGTTTGTATCACAACCCCATGCTTGCAAAGCCCATTTTACAACAGCTACATGCACTGTCAACAATCTGGAGTTTTGTGTATGTACAGGACTGGGGGAAATGCATTGGAAAATGTCTTGAGCCGTATCAGATGCCTCTACAGGAAACAAAAAGGATCAGCCAGTGTTATTTATCTCCACTTAAGCTTCTATTTTCTTTTAGAACATTACTTGAGTTACGAGTTTTAGACCTCTTAACTAGTTACAATAGGGTTAATAATATCATTACTACAATACTAGTAATATGATTAATAAAATGACTAAAAGTAAAGATAATAACTTCACAGGATTCTATAAGCTATGGGATAGCTAGAACTCTGATTTCATTAAGAAATTTCATTAGTATTGAAAAAATTATTTAGTTTTAATTTTCAAAGCAAAGAAATTCTAAGCTTCTCTAGCTAGACAAAGACTATGTGACTCACAACGTAAGCAAATCACATAGACTTTTTATAATGTGTCCAAAAGGGAACAGCAATACACAACAAATATTATCCAGGAATAATTACTGTGTGCTTTAAGTAGCTATTTCTTATTTTTGTTCAGCAATTAATAGCAAAATGCTTCTGAGTTTTTTAGCGAAATTGATTTAAGTGGCTGGAAGAAGTTCTCACTTTGCAATGCTATTAATTTCTTTACCCAGTTATTTTTGAGGTACTCTCCATATCTGAAAAGCTAGATTTTGTACACTTAGGTGATAGCTCTCTCTAAAATAAATTTATCTATTCAAAAGGAATATCAGCAAAACCAAAAACAAATCAAATGGAAAAATCTTTAGGGCAATTAAACAGTTTAAAAAAAAAAGGTAATATATTAATTTAACTTTTTCTTCCTAACTTTATTTAAAAAAAACACTTCTTTTTGAGGAAATGTTAGAAAATAGTGTTTAAAATGTTTACTAAATCTTTCATTTACTTTCTTTCATATGTCGTACATATGCTTTTATGTTTGCACATTCCTCGACATTGCACTTTTGGATAAGAGTGGATAGCCCAGGGAAGTCTTGAAGATGTTTCTCACTCAAGTATCTGAAAGAATTATCAAGAACCATGAGAGTATTACTTGGTTCTTTCAAGGCATTTCCACACAACTGTTGCAAACCAGAAGTGCTAAGGAACTTAACACGTTAGAAATGTTAGAAAAACATCAAGCCTGAATGGGCACACAAACTGTACCACACCTTTGAATTTTTTGAAGTGTATAACCACTCTTAAATCTTTGCAATTAAAGGATATAATATACTTACAAATTCCTTTTGTCCCAAGTGCAACACATAACTGAAACATATTCTGAATGTTACTAGTGAAATGATAAAAAAAGATGGTCTTGTGCCTTACACAACTCAAAATTATATGCAAATAATAATTTTATCTTTAAATATGCAGCCTGCATTTTAAGTTGCCGAATCAAAGTTTTATTTTATAGCTTGCTTTCACTGAGTTTAATAGGAGTATCCTACATAGTTCAAGAATATTTTCAAAATGTGCCCTTTTTTAATGTTCTTGTCTCAGAAATATTTTATGTATGTCATCTCAGTCACCTCTTTCTTAGAACACATAAATGCTAACTTTATTATTAGCATGATCTATCAGTGGTTTCCCGCTGAAATTTCATACATTGCATAAAGTTCCAAATCCTAAAGCTACCCACTTCTTACTCCAAAATGCTGAATGCAAGGCTGTTTTGCTTAGTATATGACTGCCTTTTTATAATTCACTTGAGGAAACAGACCAAGCAAGCCAAATTCTTGACTAACAAAACCTGTGCAACTTCAGGAACTGAAACGGGTTGCATACATTTAAGCTCAGCATAAATTATGCCACTGACTCACATGCTTCCCTTGTCAAACTCAAGTCTCATAAAAGTTTTCAGCATGTCCCAAGAACGAGTCTTAATTTAGTTTTACCCGCTTCATGTCCAGTGGTTACATCCTACTGAAATGCAATCCTTCTAGATTGTACTTCTTACCTGTTTTGAACTTCTATTCTTATGTGTGTTCCTATTTTTCTGTTTAGTGGATTTCATAAATGGTAACAGAAGACATAAGGTATTTGTGGACTGGACTCTCCATCAACATAGTGAATTTTGGCTCCTCAGTATCCTCAACGCTAACTTGCTTTCATTTTATATGACATGATATATTCACTTTCAAACCACATCTATTTCAATGAAAAAAAAAAAAAAAAGGTGCTGTGTGTGAAATGTTTAGCTAGGTTTAATTTCCTTCCTGTATCTGCTGAATTTTTACTACATAATGAAAAAATATGAAACACAACTGAAGGAAAAGAGATGACCCAATCTCACCATCAGTCCATGAACCAGAGAAATTTTGTTATGTGACTATATGATCATCATCACACGCAAGAGCTTTTATCCACAACTATGAAATAACTGTGTTATCCAACCACCTTGACAAATTCCATTTATATTACATTTTCCTCAGGAATCAAAAAGAATAGTGTATAAAAAATACCCAAAATGTTAAGAGTTTAAGGACCAGCTGCTTCTGTTTAAGCCCAACTGTTTCAGTATTGATGCAGCATAGCTAGGGCATGATGTCATCTGAAGGGCCAGCAGAATATACCATGGTTGATCTTAAAAAATATGTAGGGGTCTAGCCTCTCCTCTCTGAGTATGCATAATTCCCATCAGTGCAGAAGGGGGTTGTTCACATGCAGAAAAGAAGATAAAGTAGACTAAATTACTCTAGTGGATAGAAAGGTGTGTTAAGTTCTACTAGAGAAAGAGATGACTATTTTCCTAATATTTAATTCTTCTTGCTGCAACATAGCAGCTTGTTTTAAAAACTGAAGACAAGAAAGAATAGTCTTCTAATGCTTCCTGTTTGCTTTTATATGACCCTATGGGAATGGAAATCATTCTTGTATTCCAGCCTTTCCATTCTCTCTCTCCATCCATTCATCCAACCATCCTTCCACCTCCTCCCCTCCTTCCTAATTCTATGATTTGATATGCATGCATGGAGTATTTGTATTACATATAATTTACTATACATTTAATAGAAGCTTTTCTTGTTTTAAAAGTTGCAGGGCGAAGAAAATAAATGTAATAAAAGCTGCAGCTTATAAACAGAAGTACAATATACATGCCCACAGGCACACAGAAAAGAACAACAACATTTATTATCTAGCCAGTTACTTAAGAGGATGGCACAATATATACTATTCTGAATGCCAAACAACAATGAAAATCTTAAAGTGATAAAACCCTCTCAATGTCATGGGAACACAATTGTCACTTGTCATTACTGTGCATCTCTCTATTTCTTCATATATCCTAAACTGCCTATTCCTACATAATTCAACACATTTAATAATGTAGAAAATCAATTAATATTTACTGACCTGTCTCTGCTTCTCCGTGACGGGAACGCAGCGTTACAGCCAGCCACTGTGCAGACATGCATCTCTTTTAAATGAACATTTCTGTAGTGAAGCTTCACACTGTAAGAACTCTTGAAACTTTTCTTGCACACATAGCAGATCTTGGGATCTGGGCTGGAGCACATTTCACCTTCTGGCGAGAACTTCTGAGGGCTGCTGTAGTTGAATGTAGAAGCGAAACTTTCATGAAGGGCAGCCATACTGGCACTGCCTCCATTGTACAGTCCATATTGGCTCATGTAGAACATATCGTATGTAGGGTCTGTATACTCTTCCTTCACCTTAATGACATCCTGATTGGAAGAGTCATTGTGGTTTTCATCTGGTCTGTCACTGTGCATCATAGATTTTTCACCAGGTTCGTGGAGACGATCATCACCTTCCATGGATTCTTCACACAGTTTGGGTTCTGATGACTCTGACTCATTTTCATAGTCTCTCTCGTGCTCCTGGTCTTCTGATGTCATGCTGTCTGCCCTTCTTATGTCTGGTCTGGAAATGCATCTGCTTCTGTCACTTTTCGAAAAGTCTTTTACGGACAAGCCTGGGCTCATTTCCTCCTGAGAATGGCAGTGATTGTCATGACCAATGTCATTCACCATTGTGCTGCTGTCATTCACCTCTTCGTCTTCATCATCAAACTCATCAGCAGTATCAATAACTTCCTTTTCAATTTTAACTGGCATGCTCGATTTCCTTGGCTTCTTCTTGGGGGCAAGGTCAGCATTAGGCTCTGGGGTGGGCATCAGCACTGAAGGTACTGATGACTCTGAAGGAGGAGGGGGATGCTGCTCCATGCCACTCACTGCTGGTATTATTGGACTGGTAGGGAGTGAGGTTGGAGGACTCACCATCTCTCCAGGATTAAGTAAATTTCTGTAAAAAGGAGGAACAGGTTGGACAGTCTTTAAAGCTGGGAACACCAGCTGACTGGGAAGAGGGTTCTGTAGTACGGGATCTAGAGGGGGAGTGGTAAACCCCATTGGTGGACGCCCTGGGCTTGTTAAAGTTAGGTTGGACTTTGTACTTGCTATGACTGGAGTGGCGGCACCCGATGTAGCACGAATTAGATCTTTGTCACGGTTATTCCTTAGCATAGGCATGTGAAGGCGGGGGTTGGGGTTAGCACTGTGGCGATTGCGGCTTCTGAGAGAGCTGAACACCATGTTGCAGCCCTCAATAGTGCACCGGTGTTTGATTTTCAGGTGAACGGCATTGTAGTGGATTTTAAGGGTACCTTTGTCATAGAAAGTTTTGCCACATGCATTGCAAAACACTCTTCCTTTCCTGGAGGCTGACCCCATCCTCCTCATTCTGTGAATGCGGAAAGAGCTTTTCGTGTGTTCCGTTTTCGATAAATCATTGACAGGCGTAGGCGTCTGAACAGGAGAGACGCAGGCTGGCTCAGTTTTGGGCTCCACATTTGTGATGCTGGTCAAAGCATTCCTCCTGGGTGTTTGCCCCTTCT
>NW_010515600.1:21655-28330 GCF_000687285.1 Phaethon lepturus
CATTCTTGAAAGGCGTAGGGGAAACTTCAGATTCACTGCTTTCATTGTATTCATTTTGGGTTGTAAGGCTTGGTTCACGGAGCCTCATTGCTGGCTGTTCCAGCAGGAGGCCATTTGGAGGCAGCCCCAACAGTGGAGCAGAGACTGGATTTATGTACTGGAATGGAAGCAAGAATGCAAGGCTATTCGGGATGTTTTCAAAATGATGAATGCTGGAAGGGTTGCTATTCTCCAGGTGAGCAAGGAGACTTGGGCTCCTGGTGCGATTATTGCTTTCAATAAAAGTCCTTATATCTGAATCTGTCTTTGAAGACGGCACAGCCACAGCCTGCCCTTCTTTTTCTTGAATTGCCATCAGCTCCACAATGGATTTGGTTTCTCCAAATCTCAGGAACTGCTGAAGGGTAATGATCTCTTCTTCCCTGGACATGATGGCCCAGCGGTCCAGCACCTTGCCTGCAGCATCCTAGAGGCCATATCAAAGAAACAACAAAGACAAACACAAAGAAAAAACTTATTGATTCTGCATAATTATTGAATTCAATAGGAGGTGCTCTGCTGCCTGAACATGAAACACTAAGCTCAAAAAACAACATGCAAACAGCGTTAATAGAACACAACCCAAAAATGCAAACTTTCCAGCCATGCAAATATAGTAATTAGAGTCACAGTCAGAAAAACAGATTGAGTTTAATAATGTCAGAGCAAACAAAATGTAGACCACGGGACTGTGATCTAAAATGCTTTCAACACTTTCGTTTTAACAACAAGTGATCTATATACAATGCTACCGTTTAGCATACATTAGCGTAAAACGTGAACTGTTGCTGTGCACTCCATTGTAAAATACAGAAAGTTGTACCTCAATTGCTTTTAAATGGTGACACTATAAGAAAGAGCTAAATAAATGCATTGGATTGATAGATTTGCTTCTTTTATATACGCAGACATAAGACTGAAGTGACTCATGGGCCATCTCACAAGAAATTTTGATGCAAGGCAAAAAGTCTTAAAAATAGTACATAATACTTGTACCTTACTCCTTTTTTTTTTTCTTTTTCTGGTTTTTTTCCCCATGACAGCAATACTGAAAAACATATTCATTATAAACTTGCATTGAAAGGTAGAAATTGGGGCACTGGTTTTAAGCATAACTGGACTATTACTGGCAACTGATTGTAAGCTTGCAATCTTGGTATGATTTAGACTTAAGAGACTACTTTTTTGCAGCCTTGTTATAAATGACAGTTAAAAATATGTAAAAAGTAAGCATCTGATGGATGTAGATAGCATAAATGTGTAAAAATGTTGTCTCTTAACATTGCCTTCTGATAGCAAGGGAAAAATCCAGAGAGAATACACATCAGTAATCACTAGACTATCTGTTGTTAAATATACATTAAAAAGCATTTCACACTTTCATTTTTGCTAGTAAGCATGAGATTTGCCTGAAGGTAGGACTTAAAAATTCTGCAATGTAATGTCAGGCAATCCATTCCAGCATGTATTGATAAAAACGTATTAAAATACTTATATAATGAATGCATCATCTTATTGGCATCTTTCCTTTTGGGCAAATGCTGGACATAACATCAGCACAGTAACTATAACCGACAAGCACTGTTGCAGGCCATCAGACCAGAGTTATTTCAATGCTTCCTCATGCATTAAACAGTTTGAAAGTCTTGCAAGATACTCCACTGTACTGTCTCTGATCTTTTAAAATCTTTAATCTCAGCTACCGAACCTTAACAGAACACTTTGGACTACACCGTATTGCAAAAACCACTAGCTCTTGTTTGATTATGAAGCCTGCAAATACCTTTTGGTTTTTTCAGTTCTTATTATTTTTTTATTTTATTATCTTCAGTCCTCAGAGGACTGATTCTTCTCTCCCTTTACATTTTCGAGAGTACTGGAAAATGCAGTTTGCCCCAAGTAGTAAAGCATACATTTATTTGATTAGAGCTGGTTTTATTATTTCAGTTCTGTTTCACCTCTCTGGATACAAAGTTAGTGACGAAGGTCAATGCCACATACGTTTCAGAACCTTAGATCCAACTGTAAAACCTTTAGAAAGGCTCCACACGTGACCATTCACAATCAAACCTTACAAGACTATGAGACCTTCAACAGCAATTAATTATGGAAAATCTTACCCAGCTGACCCAGATGGAAAGCCCCAGGAACCATCTCTATGCAGAAAATGTTTAGCATGTATTTACACAGTGATGAAGGAAACACCATGATGCAGATATTTGCCCTGGTTTGCAGCATTCGTCAGGACATGTCCCCACCTTTGAACACCTTTAAGCACTGTGGACATCTCTAAATATCTATGCCCACCCAGTTCTACCTGTCTGATGGAGCAGTATTTTACAGGCAGTCAGTGCTATCTAGTAGAAATCATCCAGAACACCAAAAAACCCCACACAACAACAAAACAAAGCGAAACGAAACAAAACCAAAATGAGGCGAGGGGAGGGAAGAAAAAAACACCAACACCACAAACAATTAAAGGCCAGGTTCGTATTTTAAAGCTCAAAGATTATATTTTTTTCCCGTCCAACTAACTTTGGCTACTCTCTCCATGAGTGTGACATAAAGCTTTTTACATGTACATCTTCCACAACTTCCAGCCAGCCGTACTGGTTCTACGTTTGAGTCATTCCTACTGGGAACTGCGAAACCAGACTCAGTTCAGGTTTTGGTCTCCAGGCCCTCGCTGTCACTTCTGACCCAACCTATATACACACATTTCTAATCTCAAGCCACAAGGATTAATTCCTTCTAACTGAAACTTGCGTTGTTTGAAGATGGAAATAACATAGTCTAATTTACGCTGCTTACATGTATTGAATTAGGATCCTGTCTGCAGCCAGCTGCAGGCTGCTTTGTAATGTACTACTGGTAGTAATTTGTTTTGTTTTTGCTTTAATTTGTAAATCACTCACAGGCTTATGTAACAGATGGATGCTTTACAAAAACGGATATTTAAGTAAAAAAAAATGAAATACAGCCAGCACAACAATAACTCATAAGAACAGTCGGTGCAGATCCTGTAACGGACTCCCCATGTAAGTGGAAGGCGGTATCGCTCGGTCCTGCGCCCAGCGGCAGCGCACCCAGCTCGTTGTGCGCACGGAACCGGCAGACGTCGTGTACGTGCAGGGGCTCCCAGTGTGCTTTCGGGGAGCGACTCCACAGCTTAACCCAGAGAAGCCGGCAGTTGGCTACATGAGCTACCTCTTAATGAGACACCACCACCCTCTGTTTCACTTAGTTTACGGATTTGCAGTGAGGAGTGCCGGACCTTCAGCAGCTGCTAAGTCCCACTGACCAGAGAAACGGGCAGTCAAGGGTGTGATTGTCGTGGGGTCACCCCTGCTGCCACGAAACCGCAGGGAATCAGAAACCTGCTCTTGCATCATCCTTCCCTACTCCTGTGAGTTATATCAAGCTATATCTTGTTAATTTTCAGCAAGAAGTTGTTTGGCTTTGTTCACCCGGCACAAGTAAAGAAAGATTGCGCGGATGCCTATATTTCATAGAAAAGACACTACTTACGGATATTTCGTAGAATATGCTTCAATATTTACATAGTGATGGCTTTCCATAAATCATTGTAAGTATGTATTATGCAAAACTAGATAAAGAGCGAATAGGAATGTCATTTTTTGATAAAACTTAAAATTAACAAAAAATCTAACCATTATCCCCTTTGAATTAAGCTATAACTAGCTAGGGATCTCTCTGTATATGGTAATACTTGATTAGAGGTTCAAGTCCTTTCTTACATGTAATCGATTTCTTGTTTCTTATAATCTCTCACACTAAATTTTCTCCCCAAAGCCATTAAATCATATCCACATTTAAATATTTCATGACAAAAGGTTCCAATTTATATTACTTTTTTCAGCTCACAACTGATTAAGCCAAGCCTCCTGTGACAATGTGTACAAGGAAGTCAGCGAGCAGAGATACCACTGCATGCTTACAGCTTTAAACCAGGCAGTCGACAAGTAAGCCCAACCCATAGAGGGTACAGTGATGCTCTTCCTTCTTTGCCCATACAGCCTTGTATTTATTTTTATTTTAATTTATATGTGTGGGCAGCTTTCTCACAATTTCAGACGGAAAAAAATATTTTGATCTCTAAATCACTTTAAATTAACCTCCAAGGATACAAGACATAACCTTGAATCTTTTTCTAACTCTAAACACACACTTGACTCTATTATATGTATAGATACAGATTCACATACACACATACTACATTAAATCTATAAAGTAACGTCATAGTTAATCACCCTGAACCTGCCTCCTCGTTTTTGCTGACCGTATGTTAGGAAGAGGTATGTCAGGCTATGTTAGGGTACATCTTGTCTTAAACGTCTGGGTCAGATAGAACAAGTGATAGGTGTCAAGACGATTGATTTGCATGATACAAACAGGCTACAACAGAAGATGGACACAAAGATAACTCTAATTGTTAGGCGCTTAATTGGGGAGGATCATGAAGATGAGGGGACCTCATCTCCTGAGGGCCTAAAGGCCTTTACAAATTTCATGCTTTCAAATCAGCTTTAAGACCTCTCAATTTAAAAACTGCCTATTTAGAAAATAAGGACAGGTCACGCAAACATACACTATAAACATAACACTGTAAACATCGAGCTTTTGTTATGAAATCAGTTGTTTTAAACTCTCACTTTGTTTGAGAAGCTCCATTGACTCCTGTGCCTGTATTACCTGCAGGTAATTTTACATGTCTACACTCACACAGACACACGTATGTACATTCACATACACACCACAGACTTTTTGCAGTTCTACTTTTATCCTACTAATTAACTTCTTGTCATAGGTAAAATGTATATATACAACTGTCTGAATACATAGTGAGAGATGGTTACACAAGAGTTGAGATTAACAGAAAAGTTAAAAAATGTTAAAATTGCTTCTTAAACAAGTCTTAAGTTCTGGGAAGCACTCAAGGATTATTTTCAGGAACTATTGTGATGACTTCTGAGAACCACTCACAGTGACATAGAAAAACACATTGCTAGTCTTCATATTTTAGCAACTTTGCATATGCACCATAAACTGCTGCTTTTGATGCATATCAGCTAAGTATCCATGTTACAAAATATTACATAGATACATGTTTGATTAAATAATTAAGCAAGCCTAGTGTTTATCACAAATCTTTCTTCCACAAGCCCTTCTTAAAGAGCTATACATTTTGTAGCTGATGTCAAAGAAAGGTTTTGGTTGCAGCTGTTAACAGTTGAAAAGCAGACTGAAAGATACTCATTTGGTCATACTATAATTGCAGAGGATGGTTTTAATTAGGCCGTAGACAGAAAAAAAAAATCAACATTTGTTTCTAATGAAGGAAAGCCTACATAAGTTCCATGATTTTGGGTTTGTTGTTTTTGTTTGGCTGAATTTCACAGGAGCATCTCTTTGCTTCCCAATTAAATTTCAAGTTGTTACACTCTGGGTAGTCCTAATTCCTGGGGTGAAACTTACCAAAAGTGTGCAGGAGCACACCAACTCGCATTAGTACAGATGGGGCAATGTGCAACACCTCTTGCTCATTTTGGCTAAGTCCCACTGACCTCAGTAGGACAGAAATAAGCCCTCTACCTAGTTTTCTATAGAAGCATATACTCACACATACAATCACATACTCATTTTCCTGATAGGTGTTTTTAGCATGCTGAACGTAACTCACCTTTGCTCCTGTAAACATGAAGAAAAGCTGTGCATACTTGCGCACCGTTTATACATGTGCAACTGATATGAGATTTAACACACCCAGCCTGCAAAGAGCCATGGTTAGAATATTTTTCCCCTCATCTGTCACTTCTCATCCACCTCCCACCAGCCCCCCTTCGCCAACTGAAACCATATGAACAAACTCATGTTTAAGTGTCAGCAATCCTTTCCCTGAGTTATACTGCTGCAGCAGGAACAAGCACAGTGCAGCACTAGCGAGTTCTCGGTCAATAATGGAAATCTTTTGGCTTCACTGCAGCCCCCACTCTGCTAGAAAAATCAAAAGTGATAGATCTTCTTCACTTCTGACAACCCCTTTCTCTTACCTGTTGGACTTGTTTTCTTTGCCCCAAAGACATGGGGCATGAGATACCTGTCTGTTAGAGCAGGGGAAGAGAAGGCGGCTGTCTTTCCCTGAAGTATCACTGAGAATGACGCTGGCAGTATGTATTCAAATGAAGAGTAACATGAAGGAGATTTTATTTACTTATATGCATGCTTATATTTTCTTCCACTGCCAGGTTTGTAATGGTACTTGCTCTGGTTGCTCCTTGGACTCCAGGCCTCCTTATGCATTCAGCAGCAAAAAGCTTTGCGTTTTGGCCAAAAGGACCCCCACAGACCTTTGCAAACTTTACTAACTGATATTGTAGGCACTGGGTCAAATCTGGCTGCAGTTTAGACCCAGAGTAATGGCACTTTAAATCCAGAGTAATTCCACTGACCATGTTGGAATGTAATTTTGACATAACTTCACTCTGAAACATGATGTGGAGCCAAATCTGTTTGAATATATATCGGGGGCGTACCACCATGGTGGAGCACAGCGGCTGTGTAACGATGCACAGGAGCACTGCTCAACGGTTTTGGAGTGAAAGTGAGGAACACCAT
>NW_010515600.1:28361-70276 GCF_000687285.1 Phaethon lepturus
ACTGCAGATGGAACGTAAGGAGGTGGAATGCAATAACCGCAGCTGAAACCCAGCCAGGACACCGCCGTTAACCACCCACGCTCTCGCTAAATGGCCTACAGGGTCTTTACTGACCAAAAGTATGCAGGTCCTCTGTTTTATATCTCATCCCAAAGACATATGCCAGCAGCACAGATCCCTGCACAAGCAACCTGCTGGAGTGCAGGTTCTGGACTAATTTGTAGGGAGCAGTATGAAAATACTGGATCCCCAACACATGAGTCCTTTCGGGCAGTGAACTTCCTCATAGGGCACCCCAACTGTAGAATGCCTTTTCATTTTTCAGGTTCACCAACCTTAAAATACATTTGAAAGCATTGCCCTGAAAGACGATGACACACTGTCAAATGCCAACTACACAGCATCCATGCAAATTCTGGGTAGGGGAGAGATTCTCTTACCGTTTTCAGAAAAGAAACATTAATTTGAACTCTTTCTTGCTCTTCATGAATGTGTATTCACATCTGCAACTCCAATAAAACTATTAGGATGCAAGGGCACTAGTTTTAAATGCTGCTTCTGATTTTTAAAACATATTGTTTGACTTTTGATAAAATATTCACTTTGTTATGGAATGGTCTTGATTACGGACCAGACAAGAATGTATAATTCACATGATTTCCCTGTCTGTCCCCCCTCCCCCCCGATAACACTGTATTCAGCATTTTTATTTTTAAAACTATGACAGATCACTGTGGGGTTACAACGTATTTAATCATAGCAGCTCGACCTTCATTTAATCATAGCAACTACATCAAGCTTCTTTACAATTGGGTGCCTGACAAGTCTTTTTCAAAGTAAACCTCCGTCCACACTTGGAGGAAAAGAATCTCAGCACAGCCAGAGCCTGACACTCTTCTTGCATTTACTAGTTTTACAGTGGTATAACTCCTATGATGGCAACAAGATTTGCTTTGATTTAGAACTGGCATGTTGGTGACAACTATTAAATGGCAAAATCTGCCACTCATTGATAATGGCAGAACTCCTGTGGATATACATTGATACGGTAGCTTTAAGAAGATACAAAGTAATATTTCAACAGTTGTCATTATCTCCTTATTTGACATTTATTTTGAAATATCAGTGTAACTTCCCAAGTATTCTTCCCCTCTCCCCCCCCAAAACTGCGGAGATTTTCAAATGCAAACATTTATTCCCTTCACCATCAGTCCTGGTTGGGACTTTCAAAAGATTTCTAAAGACTTTCCTAAATGAGGAGTTAATGTGAGGTGACCAAATGCTTTATTGTATCTGCTCACGAAAACAATTCTAATGCACACTAAAGGTGAGGCATTTTTCTTCACATTCATCGAATGGTAGAGTATAAGGATTTCATAGAAACTGGGTATTCAAATTCCTTAAACAAACAGCTTTGAAATCCACAACCTTGGACCCCAAGTATAGGGGAATATTTTGATACCTTTGCTCCTCTGCAACCTGTGAGAATGGCAAATGCATTAAAATGTCTCTGAAGAAGCTTTGCCACTAACTTGTGGCAAGTAGCAGAGTGTTTGCCCTTAGGCAGACATGGGTCCTAGAGGCAATCAAACCACCAAGCGCATGGTGTATGAAGGCAAAAATTTTAGACTGTGTGGGGTGCCATGGGGACTTCTCAGGATAGGATGTAAACAGAGACACAAACATGGCAAACCACTGAAATAATTCCAGCTATAAATTAACTTTACAAACAATTTTGGATGTAAGTGGGGAGGAAATACCCAGCACGCATATAACCATAGCCATGATCGATCTTCATACTCACTTTCACCAATTTTTGCATATATAGTTGCCCATTTTGGTGTGTCATTGTAAGAAAATTTGCCTTGATACTATCAGTCCCTGAAATCACTTGTGGTTCTACTGTTTGGTGTCAGTGCTGCGTAACTCACTGAGAACTAAAGTTACGTTTTTTATGCTCTGGTAGTCTTTCAGTAAATGTAGTAAGCTATGTAAGCCTCTCTTTCTGAGCCTCAGTTTCACCAACAATGAAAGAATGACACATAATTTTTATAAGAAACAGGAAATACTCACAAAGAGCACCAATAAGGTATCGCATTTGCAACACATGGCCAGAAGAGACACCCCGGCTCTCTTCAGCCAAGACCTTCCCCAATGCACAATGTGATAATACAAACAAATAATGTCTTACATCCTTGCTCCATCTAACATGGAGTGCACCAAAAGCAGGGCAAGACATCTAACAGTCAAGTTGAATCAGATTATCAGATGTTCCTTTTCTCATATTGAATCAAAACTAAAGCCATAACCCTAACTGGGAAATGTAAGCAACAACAGCTGAGTCTTCCTGAGCTTGTAGGTAAAACTTCCAAAGAAGTCAGTAAGAAATTTGCATAACCAGGGGCATTGCAAGCAACTGAGAAGTTGCCCGAGGACAGAAACACTGGAGCAAAAGTGCCAATAAGTTATACTCACAAACTGGATTTCATTACATGCTTCATTTTCTGACTGAACCCAAATTCTGCCTCAATGAGGGGATTCAGCTCTACTATATGCTGGGTATATGAATGGCAGCAGAACCGAGAGATTGATTTCCATCTTTAGTATTCATTAGGGGACTATGCATTATTACTTGCAATATATACAACATGGTCTTAATGAGGCCTTTTTCCTTTGATTGTTTACCTAAAAAATTTACACAAAAAACCCAGGTGTGTCATAGGTGGCAATGCGATGCAAAAGGGAGACAGCAGGGTGCAGAAGTGACACCAAAAAGGTAAAGGTCACTGGAGTATAAAAATGCTATGGTACATGAAGTGAGCTATCTGTTTGCACATATTAGAGGCACTGAAATGCAAAAGAAAGTGGGGGAAATTATATTACAGTGTACAAAGTAATAATAACTGTGCCTGCATGTCTTAATACCCTCTTGTCCCAGCAGTCCTGACTTTCTAGGCAGCCCACTTCTCCACATTAACAGTAGTCATTTGGAGAGCAGCAAACGTGCCATTAGAAGCACTTTTACAAGTGTATATTCATCCACCAATTAGCTTAATGTGGCCGCTTTCTGCATATTTTCTATCCAGGCTTGCACAAATCTTATTAATATTTCCCCCTAGCGCTTTGACAGATTACCTTGTCATTATGCATCCTGGAGCCTTTTAAACAATATGGGTAAACTACTGTTTGCGAGGTTAATGACAATTATCCCCTAATTACTGCATAAGTCACTCAGTCCACTTTATCTCATAGGCAGGGTTCTGCTCTGTGTATCTGCCATTGTGTCACTGTAAATGAATCTTGTATAGCTATGTTTATCTGTCGTTGCCTTGTAAATTACACTGACAGAAGAATGAACAAATTACTGTGTGTCATCACTTAAATACGGCTTGTGATAAAAAAAAGTCCCACAAGCACAGCACTTGAATTTTAGCCTGATCACAATTAGTAAACACATATTGAATGTTTTAGGAGATATATTCAGAAGTGGATGGGACACAGTGTGGTGGAAGAAGGCTCTGAAGTGGTAAGCCTAAGGGCAGTAAAACGGAAGAAACATAGAAAGCTACAGTGGTAGTAATTCCATGATCACCTCCTGAGTACTCTTCTGCTAATTTAACAGTTGATAGATGAGCCAGTGATATTTTCCAAACAATCTCATATAGAGGGCTTGAATTCCACAATTTCTATTGTTTCTGACCACAACCACACTTTTTTTTTTTTCTTCAGCTGAGAAATCCAAACACAAGTTGGAACAGAAGTAGCATCCATAAAACCACAGGCAATGCTAATTTAATGGACGCATTTCAGAACAACATCAAAGAAGATTAATAATTTGGATCATGTTTGCCCTGACCAGTACTGGTGACTCCAACAGGACTGCTCAGTGCACAAGCCAGAGCAGAATCTGGCAGGCAGCACCTAAGTCAATGTATTGATCAAAAAAACCCAAATAAAAAATTAAATTAGCACATTGTCTACTGTTTTGCACAGTGCCTGCACTTTGAGTCACCTCCTTGGTGTAATTAGAGTTCAACAGAGGCAGAGAAAAATTCCAAGTTCATTTCACCTTCTGTGGATTGAGGTATTTCTACCTCAGGAGAGGAAAGTAGAATTGGAAAATACCAGCTTCCTGGTATGTTCCATTTTCTAAAGCAATTTCAAGTCACAGTTGAGAGTACTCTACTGGTAGGACATCACCAAGACCACCATGTCCCGCTTCAAGAACGACAGATGACTTGTTATTGACCTTGATTCCTTCTTTCACCAAAGACACCTCAATGACTTCACCAAGAAGCACACATGCAGTCAGTGCTCAGAGGCAAACTAAGTCTACGGTAAAGAGAGTTAAAACAACTGCTGCTTTTTAAATAATGCTTCTTCCTGTGTTGGTCTTGGGGAGGTAACTGATTGATGGTCCCAGGAACCACAGTCCTTTGCAAACAGTACAACAGAGACAGCAGATTTCCACTCTGTCCTGGGAAGGTCCCTTCTTGAGTCAGAAGAGGACTTTTAGTATTGGTTTTGTATTGCTGGAAATCATATTAATTGCAAAAAGCTAGCGACGAGTGTGCTGCTTATTGAGATTCAGGCTACAAATTTCATTCCCTCAAGCTTGGTGCAGTCACAGCACGTGAACTTCCTCTCACCACTGGCTCGGACAGAAACTGAATCCTCCCACTCTCCCTCAGACCTGACATTTAACTCTTTAGAACAACGGTATTTCCCTGCTTGCCAGGGAAATGGGTGATTCGTGGAGCCAGATGCTCTTTTAGCTGCTTAGATGAAACTGCCCGCTGTGCAGCTTGCAGGAAAACCAACACGTAACAATGGGTACGTCAATCCTGCATCCTGCAATGAGGTTACACAGTTCTGCATTTTATCAGCTTTGGGGACACACTTCGTACACCTGTGTATGATACATTCACAAATGATATATGCATTGATATGATAATGTTACATATTTGCATATTTTAAATGTATTTGATTTTCCCTTGTATTTACACATCTCCTTGTTCAGCAAACCTTCCCATTTTATACACATCCTAAAACATGTTCAGCAGCAGCTTCTGACCAGTGCAGCACGAAAAAATGAAGTCAGGAGGACAACATGCAAATTGGAGCAGAATTATGATTCCTGAAGGGTAGTGATGTAAGACTGTTTAAGCTGTTGTAGAAGAAAAAGGAAATGTAAAAATTCTCCAAACCTGATTATTTACTGTAATTCAGCAGGTTATACCAACACTGAAAATATTCTTATCAAAGTAAAGTGTACATTTACTTTGTTGGATTTCAATAGTGTCATATCCAGAATGAATGGACAGACTGAGATACAACAAAATTACTGGTATTACCAAAAATAAGAGTGGTTTGAATGGAACATGGATGAGGACAGCACCTCTGACCATGCTCTCTGTATAGGTTGGAAGAAAAAGCTGTAGTGAAAGGGTAAGAAAACGTAACAGCCATCACTGCCAGGGATAACTGAAAAGACTGATTGATTTTGAGTAAGCACTAGCTCAAGGGTTTTGGTCCCACTGGGATTGATCTTTGTGTCTGTCCTGTGTTCAGTCAATGCAACTTTCAGCAGGGTATCCACGGCAGAAATAAATGGAAGTGCTGCAGTAAGCCTCCACCCTCCCTCTAAGTATGTTATTTTCTCTCTATGCTGAAGGGAAAGTAAAACCAATGTGGCTGATGGTAAAGTGCTAGGCAACAGATGGTTTAAAATGTTTAAAGACACAGAACACTGCTATTGTAATGTACAATATTATTAAAAAAAAAGCTTTTCTAAATTATTAACATTTCTCTTTGAATCTGGAAGTTCTTGGCCTCTGCTCTTTACTAACAGCAGAGAAACTCTGTAAAAAAGAGAAAAGTGTTAAACACTCATAATAGGTAAGTTGGCAGTCCCACCAAATGAAGGTAAGGATTAATACCTGTTTTCTATGCAGGCAAGCGTGGGCCCTAAATGCAACATTAACCTTTAAGGGCAGGGAAACAATGCTGGCTGCTTCTGGGGAAAACTGTGAGACTGGTTTAATGGAACAATTTTTACGAAAAACCCTGGCAAAATAACACAATGAAATCAGATGACAGCTAAGAAAGAAAGAAGATAGGAGAGAGACAGTTACTCATGCCAGTTAGGATCTTCAGAAAAATTCCATATACTGTGCAATTTTTGCTTTTGCACATTTTGGGTTTCATTATCTTTCTTTCAAAAATCTCTGGAGATACTGAGTTACTTGCAGAGAACTCTATTCATTAAGGAATATTATTTACATAGGTATTATTTAGCTTTGCCTGAGATCTTTTACATTTAAATGAAACTACGCACCTTTGATCTAAAACTGATTCAAAAAGCTAAGTGATACTTTGTATGGACATAGATCAGCAGGTGGTAAAGGCTGAGGTAAGCAAGAAAACATTGTAAAATTTTAAAAGTACATGGTGTTAATGAGACAACTCAGTCACAACATTACTTAGGAAAGGAATTTCTGAAAAGGAACATGAACATTTAGAATTATGCTAAATCCATTATTTTTGTGTATCAATTATTCACCATTTCCAGAGAACTTCACACACTGTGGAGTTTTAGCTACCATTTTCAGCTCTCAATAACAGTGCAGGAAGAACAGAAAGACATTTTTCATGAGCAATTCATGTTGAGGAATATCCACCATATGGACTGGACAGAAGAATAAGAGAGTGCTTAATCTTGGAGATTAACAAGCACTGTTTGCTGGCCTAACCCTGTATTTAGGCAAACTCCCTCCTCTCAAACATAACGGAAGTTCTGCTTGAGTAAATTCTTCAGAGTCAAGCCATGCTGAGGCCTGTGCCACCCCCCTCATTCTTCCAGTCAAATGGCCTGGTATGGTATGATGAATATGAGCATGTAGGTGACCTGGGTTCATGTGCAAAAAATCTTCATTATTTTTGGTCAGTTTGCAACTCCAGAGTTACTGTTTGAACTTGCAGGTGCAAATGACCTAAATGCTTGGAAAGTCAAACTGAGCAATCAAACTATACCTATTCTTAGGGTTTGACCTAACACATGAAACAGAAATCTCGTAAACTACCGACATTCGTCACCTGAAAAGAAAGCCAATCTTTTTGCATTTTGCATGCATTTTCATATTGTCATCTCAGAGAAAGAGGTGGGGGTGGGCAACCCCGAGGAAACTAAAGCTTTAATCCTGGCCTCGCCAGCCATTTCCTGTGTCTTCTGGACACATCATGGTCCTTCCATGTCTCAGATCCTTGTCTTTAAAATGGACACAAGCAACATTTCCCCTGACTACATGATGACGTTGTAATGAAAAACACGCCACAGACTTTGAAAGGCTGAAATCAGTGGTGCCCTACATATATGTAACCCTGAATAAACAGTTTATTGTGAACTTGACCTGCCTTCATGAACATTCAGACAACTCTGTCCTGCAGTAAGGTTTTAAATGAACTGAACTACAGAAGAATTGAAAAGAAAAGAAAAACTTAGAAGGAGCCTATCTAGAGAGTTGCAGGAACATTCACACTCCTTTTTTCAGTGGAGGACAGTGGGACATGGCCAGAAGGATTCACTTCTACGATATTCGGACATGTAAGCTACGATCAGCCAATGAACACCTTTTCTAGTTCACCCTCTTAGAGAACAACCTCTATCACACTCTGTTGTGATTGTTTCATTCATGCTTATTATGTTCAGAGCTTCCCAAGTGAAATAACTCTCAAATAAAAATACCAATCCCACTTCCCCAAATAGACACCAATAAACTGTCATTAGATTACTTGTAGCGCAGCAAACTCTGAAGGAAATAAAGTGCTCATACTTACAAGTTTCTTTTGATAACTTTACAAGCCGCCCTCTTACCCCAGGGGATGGACCACTTAATACAGAGGAGGCTCCTCTGAATACAAATATTTGTTGCAAAGCAAATAAAATGAATTATTTTCATAAAAAGAGAGCAGTAAGAATAGCTTGGCAAAATACAAGCAAAAAGTAACTTTTAATGTCTTTGGCACATCTCCAGCTCTTAGAAATGGCATCCAAAGTTGGTCCAAGTGAAGCTTAGAGCTGCCTTTCAACTTTCACTTTTTAATAATAAAAAATCAATATATAGAGGATTACAAGCCTCTTGGTTTTGATTTTGTATATCAAAAACAAAAGATGACAAGGTTATGGTGGTGTATGAAACTCCTCAGGACACAGCCACGATGATGCAAATATTTTATACCCTATTTATTTATTGCACTCTACTGAAAGGCTGAAACAAATTATTAAAATTAAATGAATGATCTTTTTTACCTATATATATATATATATATATATATATATCTCTTACATGGAAACGCAATCCTGAATATGCATTCTAAGCCCCAGAAATTCAACAGAATACAGTTCAGACCCTAAATTAATCATAAATGTATATTTTAAAATAAAACAAGGAATAGTCTGTATACCAACCTGTATACAAATGTAGCATACAAACGAAAATGCTCATATGGGACCGAATGCACTGTGAATTACACTATGGAGCGAAGGGAAAGTATCATGGTGTACAGAAGAAAGAATCAAGTGAGTCTCTTAGCAATCACAGACTCTCTCAGCTGCTCCTCAGTGATGGCAATGTCTGAAATGAAACCATTCAAATAGTTTTGTGAAGGAAGACTTGGTTTCATTGTTCACTGACAGACCAACCGAGCTTGCATCAATCATGGTAGTAACACAGAAAATCTTGTACAGACAGAAGGCCATACTCCTACAATCTTGAAAAAGGCAAATGGGAACTGAAGACTGCAAGCCAACGTCAATGTTGCCCATATCGGACAGTAAAGTCAGACCTCTGGGATCTGTAAAATTCACAGTAAATGGACTTATCATTTATAAGTTATTTAAAACATACCTGTAGGTCTTGCAGTCCTCTTAGCAAGAAATGATTGCTTCCAAGTCATTAGAAATGCAGCATTAGTGTTGTTATGTGATCGACTCTTGGAATTGTTTTCTACACTTTTTCTTCAGTGAACTAAAGAGTAATTAATTCAATTCGGTGGAAGTAAACAGGCAAGGTTACCTATAACACGGTGGTCTCAATCCACATGAGCCTGAAGGAGGGGACCACACCTTCTAAACTCCATTAATCAAATCAAATTACTATGCAGGATTCACCATAGGAACATCACAGCAGTGTGAACATGTTTAAACAATTATATTGTGGTATACACATAGCAGCAAGGACATAGCAAACAGCAGCAGCAGTAGTAGGTCAGAACATGCAGTAATGCAGTGGCTTACACCTGCCTTTTTACTGCTATGAGGAAGTGAAAAACATTGAATTTACACTCACACAAAGAAGGCACTAAGGTACTACATGAATTAGGAACAAGCTTTGACACAAGACATAGTAAAATTTTGTTAAAGCCAGGCTTTGTTCTTGCTTAAGTGCAGTTTTTGGAGGGAAAGTAACACAGGGAGATGAAGAATAAAGCGGCGTTTTCACAGCAGCAGGACAGGTGAGGTTTGGAAAGAAGAGGCAAAAACAATGTGTTAGAATTAGGAGAGAGGATAAAGCAATATCCTACTCCCTCAGCAACTATTCACCCACCTCTTTTTTCTATTTTTCAACCAGAGCAGTGAGAGCTGTGGCTGCAGAACACCCACCTATAGTATAACCATCCGTAAGCAAGCACTGCCTGGGCCGATGCCAGAACAGTAAAAGCAGCATTCACTTAGTATTTTTTAAGCACTTTGTATTGTACAGAGCGCTCTAAGTAAGATTGATTTCCATAAAGCCCCATTTCCATCTCAAGGTACTGATGATGCCATAAACCACAAGAGTTTCTCCACTCAAACCCTGCAGTGGAATTTCAGACTCACCACAAGAAGCCCACATATTAGCCAGGGCTCAAGGAATACAGGCACGTGCTGCAAGGCGTAGCATTAGATTGGCCTCAGGATCGAAGTACAATAAACTAAGACAACAGTGCCCAGCATTAGAATAATTACGCACACGCGCACGTGCACATATTTCATGCATTCTGTCTACATTTCCTAGAGAACTCTACCTATTATTTAAAGTTCTTTGATCATCACTCCACAACCGCCCAGGTAAAAGCACTCTAGTCGGTGATGGTGAGGCAGAGTTCTCTGAAAGAATTATAAAAAAAAGTTTCTTGGACTTTATTATATCTGAGTATTTTGTTACGTTTTGTGGGATATACATGGCTTCTTATACCATGGCTTCTTATACCATGGCTTCTTACAGTGCTTTTCTGTCACTTCATTTATCTGGCTTGGATTTCGTGTTGTGTGTGACTTGAGTGCTATTACATTTGAACTGGAGTTAAGAGAAACGCTCCTTCCCCTCTCCTGTGCCATACAGGACTTTCAAACAAGATGAAGCTAATTGACACAGGAGGAAGAAAGAAAGGGGGAGGGGGTATGTCATGTTCAAGCTAAAACTTCAGAGAAAATATAAAAAAGTCACAACCCGCTTCGTGTCAGTATGATTTTATCATCAGGAGAAGCAATCTCATTTGGAGTCGGAGTACAACACTTAATGACACTTAAAGAGACACGGCAGCTTGGACTCTAACGACGCCTCCCACTACACCCCATCAACAAAGATAAGCTGTTGTTTCAGTTTTGACGGTACACCTTGTGAAGCCTGTGCCGAAGCCTCAGCAACGCGGGGCTCAGCAGAAGGGCACCAGTGTCCCCCGAACCTCCGGTGTAGCCGCTTGTCAGGAATGCAGATGCCGGGTGACATCCGCCTCGCCGGGGACTGAGCGCTCCGCTGGTTCAATAAGGCTACACAAGTGCAACAGGCCCTGATGTCAGTTACATGGTTTTACATACCTACCATGTCAGTGGTTCTCAGCCCCCCTGGGAATTTGTTCGGATTTAAGTGTATTCAGCCCGTAACAATGTCTTCTACCTGCCAGAGAGCTAGAAATATTCCCTTTTATGCACCTTTTATGAATCTGCAGGGCATGACTGCTGGTGTTTTACATGTTTGGGAGGCGAAGAAAGAAAAAGAGGGGAAGAAGGAGAGGAGAGAGAAAGGGAACGAAAAAGAGAGGGGGGAACGGTGGGAGGGGAGGCAAAAGAAAAAGGAGAATGAGAATGAAAGGGAGAGGAAAAAGAAGGAGAGGGAGAGGACAGTCTTCAAGAACTTCTGTTTCACCCCCATTTTATAAATTCCTCTAGGAATAAATCCACCTACACAGCTACAGCACTTGTCCAAAAGCTGTTTAGAAACCGCTGGAAGTATAGAACAATAACTGAACCACAGTGCTTAACACATCCCCTTCCTTTTCTCTTTTATTTAAAAGAGCTCATATGCAAAAAGCGAAAATTTCAGTCCTGCACATTTGCAATTATTTTAACTTGGCTTAGACAAGCAGTCAGTGCAACTACTTGCTGATGTAAAACTGCTCACATGGGTTATGCTTACGCAACTGGGGCCGAAATCAGTTAATTTCTAGATGCAGATATAAAATGCAGACAACCGTTAGGAAAAGGAAGGAGCGCTGGAAACACGGAGATTAGATTTCTGTATACTTCGCACACCGAGGCAGGGTATCAATAGAAAAAAAAGCTAACAACATTAGCGACCTTCAGTGCCCTCTCACACCCCTTTATTCACTCATAAAATACTACAGAGAGTTTTTACTGTGTTGCAGCCTATTCTTTTTCTGTGTGTTAATTCTGATAATAGTGTGAGTAACAAAGACTAGCAAAGTGTATTATTAAGGGCTGGGGTCTTTTAATGTAACTATGTAACTATGATGCAAGTTAAAACTAATTTGGAGCAAGCTTATCTACCCAAAATCATATTTTTCACCATTAACACTCTGTCCAGATGTCCAAACATTATCAGATGCTCATACAACAAGGCATCCAAGCATATTGTTTCTGCTGTTATTATTCACAATAGACAGATAAACAAAAAGTAAGTCCTAATTTCAAGAAATACCTGTAAAACATTCTGCTCACACAGGCAGTCACCTCAAATCATGCAATAATGAAGAAAATGCAACTTTTTGCAAACATTTTACAAAAAATTCTCATAAAATCACACAATACTTACAGTGTCTATACAGAGAACTTGGTAGTAGTGTAGGAATCTGGACTGCTTAGCAATGCAATAGGAGTGAAATCTCTTGGTATTGGCTCTCATGCATACACACCAAGACCTAGTGTGGAAATAGAGTGGCAACTATAAATGCCACCTGAAATCCTTACCATTAGAAAGTTTATGTGCCAAATGACACAGCAGCAAAAAATATCATATTTTGTGAAAAGAGAAGGCAATGTACTGTCAAAATGATGTAACATGAAAGAATCTATCTTGGCTTTTGTCAGTTTTATTGGCCTCAAGTTTGTGGGGATAGAAAGGACACACTAGTGTCCTATCATTCATGAGTGACTCCATGTAACACATGTAAAGGCAATGACAGCATGAGAACTACACAGCCACTACACAAATGGGCAGACGAGAGGTGCAGAAGGAGCTCTCGCATCAGCTGTAAGTGGAAGGAGCTTGGTAGGTCTGAGAGTGACTCAAAGACGTACTCAAGTTAGAAATCTAAAATGCTGGACACGTATTTTTGAAAATGTATCTGAAGTTTGAACTCACAGTAACACATCTGTCTGCTGTGTTGGTGGTCACCAATTGTGCATACAAAGTAAACCGACCCCTTCCCTCTGCAGTCCAAGCTGAGATCCCCCTGAAAGTGTGACCCTTGATATCCATTACTTCAGTGGTGCACAGTCATGACTCATAAGCATTACCTGCACTTTGTGAATATGTCACTAGAGATAAAGAAGAACAGAGCTGCACATGTGGGCTTTTTGTAAATTCCTCTGACTTTTTTTCCTTTAATGTTTTTTTTTTTTTTTCCCCTTTGCAAGCCCTGGGACAGATCTGGATCTTCTGAACCAAAAAGTTAGTGAAAAGGTTTGGCCCATAAAGATGACACAAGTTATACTAGTTAGAGATCTTACCAAGGCTTGGTATTTTTTTCATTGCCTTGATGGTTCATATCTGATAGGGAGAATTATGGCATGTGGTGGGCAGAAAATAATTTACTCTTACTATTCCACTTAAAGACTCCAAAACTGGTTAATATAGAAATTGCAGAATCATGAAGTATGTAGTACTTTTAAGAATTTCATAACCTATTATGTATCAGGGTGTGCTGTTTTATAAGCTGTATTTTCTAACAATCTCAATTTTTTATTAAATACTTACAAAACCTCAAAATAAATTCTTGTGCTCTAGCTGAACTGGATGTAATTTCCTCCCCTAGCATTTATTTATTTATTTATTACATTAATAAACTTGCTTGTTAAGCATGACATTTCTTTTGGTTTAAGTGAGATAAGCAAGGTAAGATTTCTCCACAAGTACAAGAAGAGAAGTAAGATTTCAAGTAACATGTTAAACACTGCATATTTAATATAAGACAATGGATTTTATCTTTGCTCTGACCCTCAATTAACTGTTAGATGGATGCAAATGACTGAAAAGTCAAAAATGCACGTGGCTTAAGCCATAGGTGAACCTTGTTATGTCTCCATGAATAATACGGAGTAAACCAGTTCAGTTGTGTTCACTGAGGCCACCCATGTGTGTAAATGCATACTGGATCAGACCTTCCCAGTTCCTTGCTATCTAAGAGTGTTTCTTCTGCCATCTGTCTGAAGATGAATTTCACCAAACATGGCTAAATTAACCTATTTCCTTCCTGTGGATAAAGCAAGTTAATGTGAATGGCTAAACCTGATAGTGGGAGATTGGTCTCCCTACAGCAGTTGATCCCTTGCTGTAACTAGGATTAGTTTCAAATATCTGGGTTTTTTTTCTGGTCATTTACTATTTGTGATGCAACAGAAATAAAACATCCTACAAAACCAGTAACTGAAAACAAAAATTGATATCAAACGGAATCAGTCATTTATGTGGTAAATGATTTATAGATATGTTAGGGGGATACCCAGGATATAGTTGTCTGTGCAGACATAAAATAGAGTTTTATTTAGTATACCATCTTTCAAACAGACTGTATCCCAAAATGCTGCACAGACTTACATCCTAGTGTTGCACTGATACTTGTATGTAACAGCTGAGGGAGAAATTAAGAGACGCAGGTAAAAGGAATGTTTTCAGCTGAGACCTGAAAAGAAATAGAGACACAACAAAGCATAGACTGTATCTAAGAGCACAAGCTAGAGAGGAAAAAGGGCTTGTGTGAGCCATGACAAGCAGCCTGGAGTGGGAGATAGAGGAAGTCAGTTGCTGATGAGCTGAGCCAGCAGAGAAAGGGCTAGGGATACAGTGGTCAAATTTTGCCACCACACATAAAAACCTGCAGTCTCTACTGAAGTAGACAAGAAATGTGTGTGAGCACCCAAGCCCAGAATTTAGCTCTCTCTTCTGATTCACAATGGTATAAATTGTGAACAATTCTGTCATCTTCAAAGGAGTTCAAACAGTATTTTTCCAGTATAACTGGACTTAAAACCTGACTTTTGTGGATCAATCTGACTCAACAAAAGCATGTTTTGTTGTTGGTTTGGTTTGGTTTGGTTTAGTTTGCTTTGGTTTATGAACAACCATCTATTTAGTTTGTGGTAAACTCTGAAGGGAATGCTAAATGGATAACAAGGGAAGGTTGGTCAATATGGTTGCAGTTTTTCTATGCACATACAATAATATAAAAGCAATGCTACACGCTGGAACAGGCTGGCAGAAAAATCATTTAATAAAGGTGACTGAGAAAGTCCCTGCCCTTAAGTTCAAATCCTGTAAAAGGTAGTTTTTCAGGTACAGTCAGTGTAAGAATCACTCTGTCTCACAAAACTGTCATGGATTCTCACTAAAATTACTTAAATCAGGCAACGAGTGGAAACTCAAGTCCTTAAATGAAATGGAAGCTAACAGAGGCTTAATTAAGAAGATACAGAGAAGCCTTTCCTAGGCTTAGGGGTTTTTTATTATGATGTTTAATACCACACCCTTCTTAGCTCATAGACAGCAATGCTTTTGAAAGAAATTTCAAGTTATTTCAAGGCTCACAATATGTTGCTATGGTGCATGCTGCCGAAGAGAATAAGCTAATGGGCTCTCTCTTTAATGTGATTAGAGCTATTATTGACATAATGCCAGGAAGACGCAAAACCATTAGCATTACACTACAGCTCACTTCAGTCACTACTCAGATTTAGCATTTGATCCACAATTTTAATTCTGCTCTGTTCTATTCAGGGCTGCATTACACAAAATGCATAATTAAAAGCTGCTGTGATTCTTTCTACTTCTCAAATTAAAAACATAGCAAACATTTGTAGTTCTAATCCACTAGAAATTAATAAATCAAACATTGTCTTTTATCCTCATTCCTCAGTGCAATTCAGGATGCATGTTGGGAATATTTTACCATGCAACAGAGAAAACTACACTAAGAGCCACTGCTCAAAAGGAAAGAACAGTCTCTAAAGCCTGTACTGTACTGCAGTGAGAACCTGGAGGACAGCCGAATATTGATAACCTCGTGATTCCTGAAGTTATACCGGGAGCTGTTTCTCAATGTCATCTCCCTATAAATCCTTTAAATTCATTTTCCTTTATTAGCTTTTTTGGTCACTAGAGAAGAGTAAAGCCATGGGTGGTTTTGATTTTGCAAAATCATGTATCTTTTGAGTTTAGATTTTGCAAACAAAACACAGAGTAGTGGTGATCCTAAGCAAATGTACTAATTTGTTCATGCTGCAGATCAGCCCAATGATCACAGCTCGTAATTTCACCTTAATATACAGATAGGCATTCTAACAATATTTAAGGCATACTGAACCGACGTTTAACAGTCTGCCAGTGCTTCCCAATCTCAGTGTCAAATTGTTTAATTACAAATGATGCAGACCAAACTAACCAGTTAGGAAGTCACAAGCATTCATCCCAGCTTACTAGAATCGTATGCCAAGTGAAATAGCATTTAAATTTTGATTGCTCTTATTTCTTTCCCAGATCTTTTCATGAACAGTAGACGAGTGCAGTTTTTTGTAAGATGCCTTTCATTTTTACTGTAAAGCTAAACGTTGACAATGCAGGTGTCAGTGGAAAAAGTTTTAAAAATTTCATTCCTCCTGTGAAAAAATACGTAAACCAGAAAATGCTAACTACATTTACTTTTTCTTTCAGTACTTGAGTGGTGTAGAAAGGCTTCATTAAAACACAGTTCGGGCATAACGATATATTTTAAATGTCCTGATAATAAATTTTAGCATTGGCTCAAAAGTTCATTTGCCTGATACAGGAAAGAGGTTGAATCCTAAAGCTTTGGACTCAAATCACAGATTGCAAATGTGCACATGTATAAAGACAAGCACCAAAAGTACAAGCATATACTAGCATCTGGATATTATATAAACAGTAAAAATCTAATTCAATACCAACTAATTACGAACTCAAAATTAAGGCTAAGACTACCTATTCTAACTATTCTTCAGTGTTAAGAATTGTTTTAATACTTATGACTGCTCAATTACTTAAGCAATGCAATTGCTGATGGTACATCTGTCATTCTAAAGACACCTTAAAACCTATATACTAGACAACTGGACTATTTTGTAACAAAGCAAAACCTGATGACTGAAGCAGGTTTTAAAATCTGAAATCTCTTAAACATCTAGATTATTTGCTTCTGCTGCAGCTTATCTCTAGTTTTCAGCAATGGGAGCCTGCGTAGACACTGACCCAATGCTCCTAAAACTATACAGCTTCTTGAACATCTTGCTATCTTGTAGATCAGAAATATTGACCATTCTGCCTCACCCCTCACAAGTATCACAACGGTAGATTCTGTTATTTTTCTAAAATAACAGCTTGGTTAAAGATTTTTTTCCACTGTAGTTGAACACTCTCATGAACTGAAAATTTCTTAGCTTGAAATATTTCTCTGCAGCACATAAATATACTTTGTGCTATTGTTCAAGCCTGATAGGATCCAAGTTGTTTTAGGGTTGTTTGCTAGCTGTGTTGTTTGTTTTTTTAAAAAAAGTTAGATCACAGTTTTTGCATGTCTTCATCATTCCTTCCAAAGTTCCGATCACAAACAATTTTTTGTTAAAATACTAATCAAAATACTGCTAAATAAAGATGTAAAGTTAAGGTTACAACAGGAAGAAATTTGTTTATGAAAAAATGTAACAAGACATGTACATTTAATTCAAAATGTATTAGGAAGCTAAGGGAAGCAATCATTTAAGATACAGCTTATCAATATTTACATAGTTAGCTCTTCTTCAGTCTCTAGAAACATGGCTATATGCTTTGCTAAAGATTTTACTAAATAATGACATACTAAAACATTAGGGGTCAAATCTGGTCTTAATCAAGCCAGTGGAAACAAGTGCATACCCTCAGACTTGCCTTGGATTAGCACAGGAGAGCAAGCTTGAACTCAAGCCCTTCCCAAGTCCAGGCCTAAATGCACACTCTTCTACTGTGTGCATAAACCATGTAATACCTTTTTTTCCTGCGTAAGTGAGATTGTGTTTTTTTGGCCTGAGCCAACTACTAGAGAATATGTATAGCTATTTTGCATGGGCCAAAGTAGGAAGAAAAAGTCCTTTTGAGACCCTGCCAAGAAGGGTTCAACATCAAATGCACTCAGGCCTGACAGAAATTGTAATTTCACCTGCTGTTGGGTCACCAAACAAACAAGACACGGCTTCAACCTTTTTGTTTTCTTAATGCTGTGCACAAGTGTTGGAAGACTTTCCCTAATGACTCACATTTTATATAAAAGTGTCCATGTAAAAGGTTTCCGTATACTATTTCAGTTTCACTGGATTTAAAAACTTGAATTTTGTGATGCCTTACTCTACAAAAATCTATTATAATTAGATTCAAATCTCCTGTTATTCAAAAGCAGTCAAATTCCTTCAAATTCTCAGCTCATATTAATTCTGGGAAAATACTAGTTAATATTTTCAAACTATCACAATTTATTCTTTCCAGACTTAAAAGGGACTGACATAGGTTTCATACTGCAATTTTGATTGCAATATTCCTATGAAGAGACTGCTGGGCCTTATAAATATAAAAATCTTCTGATGTTTGAAGTCCTTATTGAAAATTCAAAAGGAAGTAATTTCGTCTAAGAGGACACACGGTGACGTGTCCTCCTATGCTCCCTGTCCAAGTCATACTGATATTTGTGTGCAAATAATGAAGTACAAGGATGTATGCCAAATGTATTTACCCTTTCTCTGATAACAATCTTTACCATCATTATAGTCCATTTCCTTACCAGTATTGAATTAATGGGTTTGGATAAATCTTCTGCCAAATGTATCATACAAAACCAATTAGGAATTCTTAAAGGACCAAAAGCGTCTTCTGGTCCCAGTGAGTCTGTACCCACCAGCTGGCAATATGGCTAATAAACATTTTAAAAGTAAAGCAATGAAAAGTTAAGCAATGAAAGTAAAAATGAGTGTGATCTCTGGAATTAAATACCACTGCCAATAACAAAAACGAGAGAGATTTATTTCAAAATCATGTTCAATCTCAGGTTCACAACATAACTAGTCTTCTTGCTTACCCTCTCTCAGTGAACCAGATTAGCTTAAATCAGTTTCAGTCCAGAGCACCCCTTGACACCATGACTGTGTGTGAAGAAGACGTCTGTGTGGAGGGAGCTGCAGTACCTGAGCTATGGGCACAACCACATCTACTGCCATAGGAAAGGGAAAGAAACTCAGCCAGCCCATCCCTGACTGAGACAAAAATAATTTTGAAATATCTTGAGGTTTCATACAGGCAAAAAATAACTATCCTATTGGCAAAACGGATGTAGATAAATAATAGATTAATTAACAAGAGGTAAGTACAACTCTTGTTGTATGACAAGTGTAATAACCTTCCTAGGATGCACCCTGGTATCTCTGACCTGCAGTGGAGTAACTGAAGGTCTAACTGAATCCTAGAAGTGTCTCATAAGATGAAGTATAAATTTAATAGTAATACTGTAATTTATAAACTTCTTGTTCCTCATTCCTCTCCTTATTTTTGCTCCTGCTTTGTACATTTGCTTCTTCACACTTCTCCAGCTATGTCCTGGCCTCCTACTCCGTTCCACCAAGCAGAACAACTGACCACACCTTTCTACACAAAATGTTCTAGGCCTGTAACACTCTTCCCAAAGCTGCCAAGATAGCCACAGAAATGTGGCAAAACAACAAAAAACTGTACTCATTCATAAAAGGGAGGGTCACCACAGCACCTGACTGCATTATGGCTGCTTCCATCCAACCTCTGTTAACGCTGATTTCCTTACAGAGACCCGTGCCCTGCATTTTGTTTAAAACATTGAAATTCTGCAAGCCATGGGAACTACTGAGTCTGAGGTGCATCTCACCTACAGACTTGTAAACATGGGTTGTTACTGACTTATACCAGCACAAAGAAGAAATGAATCAGAGTGGAAATATGTGGAAGACAAAAAGGAAAATACCCAAACTCAGAACACTCAGGCAGAAAGAGTCTAAATTGCTGCCTTTTTCCTGGATAGTCTATTACTTAATCTCTGATTTTATCCTTCAGTGAACACAGAATGGTCTGCCTAAAAACATCTTTTAATGCAAATTATAAAATGAAAAGACTGTTAGATGTAATAAGTGTAGATCATCTCCTGTACAGGTGCTTTATAGCTGAGGAAGCACAAGACCTAAATTAGCCACATGGATGCTGGTGGACTGTACCAGAGCACATCATAAGGACGCAAGCATGGTTTTGTACCACCAAAATGATCATATTATGTATTACAATAAATCTGTTTCTGCACTAAGAAAAAAGAGCTTGTCACTTAGTGTAAGGAAGAAGAAACACCATTCCTGGACTACTGACAGCTACTGGCTGAGCTAAGCAGGACAAAGCTGAGGGCACACACGAAGACACAGAAGGGCAGTTTTGTTCCACTATAGGGAAAATAAAAGCATGACACCCTAATATTAGTAATGTGTGTGTGTTATGTTCATACATCCTCATATACCAGAAGAAGATCTTATCTTACTATAATGCATGAGGCGTGACAGATTTTCAACTGTCCTGCCAGACCCTCTGTAAAGGTAAAGCTATAAAATAAATTGTTTTTCTGTTTAGAAAAAAAATAAAGGGGTAATTACTCATGGTGTTTGGTGATGACAAAAGGGAATTAAAAGCCCCCAGCTTTCTCACATGGGCTAAGAGCATTTTTCCATGCTTAAAATTCCCAAACTCAGGTCACAATGAGTACATGAATGTTTGGTGCCAGTGCAAGTTAGCCGTAAGGGAACGTTCAAACTAACTAGAGGTAAAACTGATTATAATCTGACCCTGGACAAGACTCTACATCATTTGTTCTCAGGTCAACAGAAACCAGTGAAACTGCAATGCAGAAAGGGGTAACTCATCTGATGAGAATCAGACCCAAAGTGTGGGCAGATACCAAGCATGGCACACACGGCCATGCTGAAAATTTGCCTGCAATGACCTGCTGTATCTGCTGCTGGTGTGCCTCAGCTCCGAGCCTCTCCTTTTAAAAGGCGTTGCCACTCACGCTGAATTATGCCAGGTATCTGGATTATTCTTATGATCAACACACAAAAAGGACCCCTTAGATTTAAAGGTCATCTTCGCACGTGTACCACTAGCTCTCTACTGCAGTAGAAACAAAAAAGCCCAGCTTCATAATAAGGCAATCAAAAACCACAGTCAAGATGCAAAGATAAGAAAGTCCAATACTAAACTGTTATCAGCATATATTTGTTAAAGGCTACATTATTTTAAGCTCATAGCACACTGTCCACACTACAGAAAATACCAAGTCTGTATTCAGCTTTCTTCATTCGTTCAGACAGAACTGTCCTTCTGAGATCGTCCGCAATAAGTTGGATAAAGTTTTACATGAATTAGCAATTACCTATGACTGTACAATGCGAGAAAAACAGGGAAAATACAAGCTATAACAGTCAATGAAGATCCCAACAGCTGTTTACTCACAATATTAATTTCTTGTACTTATACATATTTATAAAATCATATATGAAAGTAAACTTACCAAAGTACTTACTTTTGATACATGTAGATAGTCCTGTACTGACCGCGTATTTGCATTGCTGTTAGCGTAGGCACGCCCAAATTTTGAGCCTGGGCCTCTGAATGTTACCATAATTTAAATAGTAAATATCAAAACCACAGATAGCTACAGCAAAATTTTACCAATAAAATCTGTTGGCAATTAGTTGTGCAGGATACTAACAAAAAAGCTACAGAAAAGAGACTGCAAAAATGTTTTTTAAAACCACAAAGACCAGTTAATATAGTAAGCAGGAAAAAGTAGATTTATTGTATTGGAAGCAAAAGATCAGCCAATTGTAAGCAAATTATAGTAGTTCTGGTCTAAGATGGCTTTTCAGTAGGTTTGCAATGCATCATACAGAGGCCAAAGCAACATGTTTGTCCACTTGCTCTCACCCAAGAAATACTGAAAAGGACAGAAACACTAACCTGAGCAAGTGAAAATGTTTGCTATCACAGTGCAGCAAAATTATTGCAGTAACACCACCACCACCAAATCACAGGATATCGGTTTTAATTCCTCCCTTTTGTATAGGTGACTGACGATGTGCCAGTGTACACGGGTGTACCTGCGTCTTTTGCAGTCCCTACGTCTTCACTCCTCTGCTCAATCAACTAGGCGATGAGTGGCTGTGAAACTATGGTCTATGGTCAGGCTATAGAATTTGCTACTTCTGTTGCAGTTTCGACATTCAAAAAAACCAAAAAATCCCCCCCTAAAAACAGACAAAAACATGCTGAGAAGAACAAAGTAAAATATTTACTGCTGGCTGTTAAACTACATCCTTCAAGTTAAGGCTAATGTGCTTTCCAATATGGGAACATTATCAAGGGGTCAGCATTACAGCATTAAAATTTTAGAAACCGGGACTCTCAGGAGCAGTCCATGGTCTTACAAGCAAAGGAACACAAATAGAGTGATGGAGCCACTGAACCACAAACAGTAGTTTTTAAGTGAAAAGTCATGCAAAGGTACAAGGGCCTCAGGTCTCTGGTGTAACAGGTACATCTATGTCTGTCTATCAGCTCACTCAAGTGCTATTAAAGGCCGACCAATCCATCTGAGTGGGCCCATTTGCTCCTTGCAGGTACAAATGGCTATTTGCTGTACATCTGCGATTACACACTCACTTCCTTTGCCCTATGCTAACAGCATGTAAAACAAAAAAGTGCCATTTTATGTACACAAAGGCACTTATCTGGGGCCCTTGGGCTCTGAATACAAAGCACTCTGAATAGATTGATGGTACTGCGGTGGGGACAAACAGGAAATGGACAACTGTGTATTTCCCAGGTTAATAGTGTAATGATTCTTCATTACTAAAAAACTTGTGCACTTCACCACCTTTTGCTACTGATTCTTCCACAGTAGAAAGATATGCTATAATGGAAAGCAGCCAGCCTCTATTTAGGCAAAGGATACCGAGGAAGTGAAAAGTGTCGGGGAGGGATTCTGGACTTTTCTCCCAATTGCTGTTATCTTACTTCTCTGCAGTTTCTGTTACTGCTGACTTAAATCTACCAACGATCAAGATACTGTTTGTTTTCGCTTAGCTTAGGGTACAATACATGGAACCTTCCTAGCAAAGGCCGGATTCTACCCAGAGTTTCCAGTTCCTTAAAAAATACACTTAAACATAATTAGCAAAAGCTTAGGTGACACATACACTGGATGGAGTGTTTCATCCATGAACCTCCAGAGACTTGTGCCTGAATTGCACGCACCATAGCAGGTGAAGTGTATCAGTGAAGATCCCTGGTGAAAACTACAGCAAAGCAATTCATTAAAAAAAAAATAATAACTCACACACAATAATGCCTAGACTTTCCTCCCTGCTTATCTCCTGCAAACACATAGTATTTTTCTCTTCAGAAAATTAATCTACACAGAAGAGCATCAAGCCTCTTAAGAGTGTCACTCCATATAAAGAGTATGACTTGTGCTAAGATTCAGGCTACACTTTTTAAAGGATGAGGCATTCATAGACCTTGCTACACAGACAGAATTTTTCCTCATCTTCCCTCAAATGCCATTGTTACTTAAGTGAAATATCAGTGTGAAAGGTACTCTTAGAAATATCTGTGTATCCTTGCCATAGACACCAACAACATCTCCCTACCAGGCAGTATTAATAAGACTAGCAATGTAAGCTCATAATTTGTGCTTTTTATTGTCCCTTGGTGACCCACACTCCAAACACTCAGGTAGTTCTCAGCATTTTGAAATTTGGCTTTGTGTTAAATTTTGTACAATATCTGCCATTTTACACCTCAGAGCTCAGAGCAGGCAGCACAGTAGTTGGTGTACAGATGTGACAGAATGTTTTTATTCCAGAAAAAAGCTCCCTGTTTTTGACACACTGGAAAATGTACAGCCAGAGAATGCTTGAGGCGAAGATGCCACACCAGCCTTACATCTGTCTGCTTTCATTTGTCTACAACTGTGCTTATAGATAAAACAAGCCTTCCAGATGTCATCACAAGCAGTGTTCATATGCTGACTTCACTGAGATGCTATTGTTTGCTGCCAGCATAACAGAGTTGTAAAACTAAAATATTTAAACTCTACGCTACTCAACACAACTTTGAATGTCACACAGGATCTTATTTCAGGATTAATTAATGTACACCCCAATAAAATAATCATGTGTTAAAAAACAGAGCTAGCTGGCATATACAGTATGCTGCTCTTTTTTACTTTTTTTTTTTTTAAAGACACTGTTCTCATTCCAGGAAAAACAGTGGAGCTAAAGAAGTTGCTCATAATGGAATAAAGCATACAGCCCCATATGTCTGAAGTAAATGGTGACTATACCTATACAGTGTGTGGTAACATTTTGGATATTGCACATATTTTAAACTGTCCTGATTTTGTGGAAGGAGGATTGTTACTGAAAACTTGCAGATATATTTTAGTGGAATACCTTGGTCTACTGTGTTAACCATTAAATCTTTACTATTGCCATTGGCAAATAATTAACATTATTCCAGAATTCATGGGTTTTCCTATATCATGTCTTGTGAACACTGCAGTATCATTAATTACTTGCAATCACAAAATTGCAAAAGATTTCTCTGGGTGGTGACCATTCTGCTAAAGAACTTCCTGTCAACTATGTTTAGTTAAGTTAAAGCAGCATTAATTAAAAATTTGGGGGTTTAAATTCCTCTAGCTGTTTGTGTAGAAAACAAACATTTTCCTCTCCAGATATTTCTGATCTCTGGTCCAGAGTCTAATTTAAACTACTGTTTCTGTTGAGTAAATTGAAGATAATCAGAGAAGGCAAACTTTTACCACTGAAAATAGCTCCATTTCATTTTCAGACATGTCTTGCTATTCATGAAATTATGATCTAGAAATTTTTAAATGTTTCATTCATGACTTTTGTGAAAATTGTCCTACTGGACCATCGCATACAATATTCTTATCATGACATATTGAAAATGTTGTTACCTCTATGATGACAGGATATCTTAAAGTTTTCAGTTATTAACTCTTGGAGGAGTATGGTAGGTTTGCAGACAATCACATGATGTTTGTAAGCTCTCCAGAGCAAACTTCTTTGGAAGATATTTCATTTCTAAAGAGCAATAAAGCACAGACTATACAAACTCTGAGACCCAGCTAACTGCTGGTAAAGAAAATTCCTACTGTCTGAGAAAGTCTACATAAAGTTACTCTTACTTTTACAAGGTTTGTGGTATAAAACATGATGAGCTTATAGTGGCCAATGCATAGGTTGCAACCGAAAGAGGACCATAAAGCTTGCTTGACTTGAAGAAGACTTCTTGAAATTTCTGCCAGCCTTTGTTCAGATTGGAAGAGACCTCATTCTGCAACTCTGTAAAATCCACAGAGGATATTTTCAGCTCTCCTATTTTTTATCAGACAAATAATTTTTACTCTATGAATTCACATACTCTTCCAACACACCTTAAGAAACCCATATGCTCTAAGGTTCACATACTGTAATTTGAAATCAAGGAACGTGCATGTTCAGTTGATAAAGCTACCGGCATTTTAAATTCCAAAGGAAACAACAGGGTATTACTTACCTAGTAAAATTGTACTGCACATTCTCACTTGATCTACTGAAGGGTGAACACAGCCACATGGCTCATCACTCATTGCAATGAGCATTATATTTCCTTTTCTTTTTTTTTTTAAAGTTCCTTTCAAGAAAATCAAACCCTAAATCAGTAAAGAAGTCAAACAATAGAAAGCAATTGAGAACTCACCAGCTTCTACCGACAAAAGCCAAAGGAAAGGTATAGATAAAATAAAATTTGTTTCAACAAAAATAACAGGTAAAACTTCATTTATTTACATCAGTACTGTTAAAAGACTGTGGTCACAATGCTAAAAACATACACAAGTCAAGACTTCCAAATGAATCTAAGTACAAATATTTGAGGGTGAAGACACTAAGATTCACTATTAGGATACAGAACTCCATGTGTATTGCAGAACTTTGCACTCCAGTTCACTCATCCACTAACAGTGAGAAACATCTTGCTACTTGTCATCTATGTGTACTTCAAAAGAACTCAGAGCATGTAGCCCTCATTCCATCATGACCCATAGAGCTGATTCAGTTTACTGTCTGGAATATCTTATGACTATTTTATCTAACTAACTGCTGCACAAAATTCATACCATGGTTCATACAGCAAGCCATCAAATAGCTTCCAGGAATTTCAGTCATTTCCAACTCCAAAGTTTCCTAAATCGGTAATTTTAATTTTATAGGAAAAAACCATAAACTTAAATAGAAACAAAAATATACACATGCACACACACACACGTAAGTCGGAGGAAAGGCTATTTGTAAATAGCCCGTGAATGCGTTCACCTTTTCTTATAATAAATAGGTCTTATTTGAAAATACTGTATAGCACTTCCTCTACACTTCAGGGTAAAATCTTTATAGTTATCAAGTCACATATACTACTTATTCAAACCTATACGTTGTGCTTGATCACCATTTGATCCAATAGATCAGAACCAGACACACTGCTCTCAGGTCATCTCTCACGATTTTGCTTCAAACAAGAAGCTCCACATTGTAATCTTAAGCAGCAGTAAATATACCTATCTGATTATGGAGAGTAGTAACAGAAAGACTTAAGGAGCTTTCAGAGGGATATACCTACATTACACTTTATAACACCTGCTAGCTGTTCTCCCCACCTAACAATTTTCAAATTTTACTTTTAGGGAGTAATAACAATCTCCAGAGCTACACAGGAGCTGTAAATTAGGAGCTCAGTAACTGGCCTTCTTTAAAACAAATTTTAATGTCATTCTTGAAAAATAAAGGGTGTTGTCATCAAGCCTTACTATAGAGGCAAACACCATTTGGTCCAGAGAACATATGCTGCTCCACTTGCAAGGACAGAGAAATAGCCAGTTAACTTGGGAATCATGACAAGGAAAATTACAAGAATCGGGAGGAGTTCAGTTACGTCTATCCTAAACAGCTGCTGCTGAAAGCAGGAGATAAAGAATTAAGGGACATGCCTATCAAAAACTAAAATATCTATACCAAGATTATTATAAAAGACATGGGCAGAAACTGTAAAAAGGCCTGCAAAGGCCTTAATTTTGGGGCCTAAACCTCACTAGATAATGAATGTGATTCAAACTCTAAGCGTCTAAATCGCTTCTGAAAATGAAACTCAAGGTCCCACTTACATATTTTTGAAAATACTATTAAAGAGCTCATTTGTATAATCATTCACAAATACCCTCATCTAGAGCTTGCAGACTGTACCTGTGAAGTAAAAATTTAAGGGCAAAGTTTTTTTATACTTTTTAGGTTAAACTGACCTCTTTCAAAAAAAAGAAAGGGAAAAAGGGAAAAGAGAGGCAGAGTCCATCTGAGAACTGTGGAAAGAAATTAATACTTTTCATACTGACACACAAATCAGAAATGCTTATGCTCGCACGGTGTTGACTGCTAGCTGCACACGTGCTTTTTGCCATTGTCTCTTTATCTATGCAATATCGGTATCTTCAGGTATCACTCCTAACTAGGAACAGAACCCACTCACCTTCCCCTACTATGTCATGGGGAACAGTTGTGCTGCTGAAACAGCCTTGCAGCTGGGAGCCCTGATGCAATACCACTCCCACCCATGTCTCCCAGTGCTTCCTCTGGTCTGCGAAACTGAATCTGCTGCTCCTGTAAAATTTCTGACCTAAAAGTACAAGAATCCCCATGGTTGCACTTACTATACCTGGTTCATCTAGTCAGTGGCCTAATGTATTCATAGATGGTCTTGACTTCCAGTTTTTAATGCTTTATCTTACGGCTTCTAATAAAATCTGTCACACCCTTGACAACCCATACTCTTCTGTGAACAAGTGCTTGTAAGAATAAAAAGGTGTGTTCTGTGGTTGTAGTAGAATAATTTGTAGAAGTCCATGCTGGAGCCACAATGTCTTTTCCCTGCACCTTGCCTGAAACATTCATATCTTTTCTGTAGCTGAATTTGCTTAAGCTCTTTGAAAATAAATCATTCCCAAAAGCACTCAAGATTTCCCCGAAGACTTTGTAAGGCTTCCTGTTTCATAGGTTTCCACTCCTTTGCTGTAAGGCTAATGCATTTTAGGGATGTTTGTTCTGATGCAAAGCTAACTTAGGAGTAAAAATAAACTGCCAACATTTACAATGCTGTTGGAAGGCAAAGAATGCCAAGTGCTAAACTTAAATTACCAGAGTTGGTAGTCATTCCTTAATAACCTTCTCTTTAGACAATTTTTGCTGTCTCAGAGGACAAGACATTTAGTAGGAACATAATGATGAACATTCAATCACTCAAAAAACCAACAAAATCCCCAAACCTGCAATAGCCTTGCATGAAGAAAAAAATAATAATTTTATGGGAGGAGATGATGGTACTCCACTTCTAGTTTGATGCATGAAACCAGAGGCAAATCACTGCCATTATTACTGTATGTTTATTACTCATAAGCCATCCTTGTTTACCCTTCTGTGAACACCAGGAGCTACACTTAGCTTGTTTCAGATATGTCTATCTCCACAAAGATTTTACTAGTGTTCACATAAATCACTATTTAAAAAAAAAATCGTAATATCCATAAACAAAAACATTTTTGCATAGAATATTTAAACTGCAAGATCAGCAACTTGCTGATTAAAGAACACATCATTATCTTAGCATATATAATAATTATTTGTTTTTAAATTTTGGTCAGCAGAGAGGGAATCCGTACTAGCTGAAGTGCTAGTACTTCACATTGCACATGGAACCGCAAACAGAATTTTATTTTAGATCTGTACTGGAACACAATTTCATTTAAAAAAAAATAAAACAATTTAACAATTCAGAAGTTCTCATATATGTTTTATAAAAATGTATGAGAGACCTAAAAACCATGGAGAGTCATAACTTCGAGTTGGCTCATTTGTTTCCATTTTATTACAGCACTACATGGTGAGTATCAGATTCTTCACAGAAAGTAGCATATTAAATCTTTATTCTAATCTGTTTTAGCAGAACTGTATTATAGTTTAATACTATTTTGTCTGACTGATAAAATACCATTCAAATAAGACCAAAGAGAGCACTGAACCCCAACAGAGACCTATCCTGAAAAAAGCCACAGCAAGTATTACTTCAAGCTATCTTCAAAAATAATGCTTCCTCTTTCTTGACAGGTAGGCTATGATATTCTATTCATTTCTCATTCTCTAGATGAGCTCCTACTTCTTGCTTTGTCTGAAGGCCACCACACAGATATTAAATGCATTGTGTATATTGACATCTTTTATTTTTGACAGACCGGGTTTTTATTTGGGGCCCTGTAATGAGAATATTGACAACTTCACAAAACCTCTTCTGCAGCTGCTTGAGTATGTCTCAGCAGTAAGTTAAATGGTTGTGGTGTACTACTACAAGGAAGGGGAATAATCTGAGTAAACTACAGACTTATACTACAGCCTAGATATAGCAAAAATTAATTTCAGTTCTCTGTAGCCCCTTCACAGCATCTTCCAATCCTCCTAGCTGTGGGGTTATCGGGAGGATAAAGCTCCAAAATTACCCAGGTCCTGTTTCCTTTTCGTTGAGATCAGAACTGAGACTTGCTTGTACACTTCTGCTCTCTCGGTAACTGGCAAAACATGAATTTTATGTATTGAAGAACACATCCATTTCAGGCGACTTAAAGAAATTGGGAACCATTGCACTACGTAAAGCAAAATGACGAAACAAAGAACAGACAGGCATGTGCTCTCCACTGCTGGTAGTGTCTCGTTACCTGCCCTGGTCCGCCAGCTATTTCCCCAAACAAACTTGATACCTCTTCTTAAGCTCTTCTGGCAAGTGCATAGAGAGGAAGAGCCTTAAAGTAGAGGGAAATAAGGGCTCAGGCTAATTTAACTTCCTGCAGAATGCAGATCTCTTTCTAAACCACGTGAGAAAGCCACAGCATCTGCGGTGAATCAGTTTTCCTTCCTCACACATCGAACTAAATGGCTGACACTGTGCAAGATTGTTTTTTTCTGTCATCTTTTTCTGCTTATTTATTTATTGTTCTTGTTTACTGGTTGATGCACAAGGTCCACTTCACTGCTTTGGGTAACACTTTGCAGGCTAAAAACTTCACTCACAAATATTATTACTTTTAAGTCTCATTTGCTCTGTCATCCGGTATTCTTGGTACAGCTCAGCTATAATCTAATTCTTTCCTCTAACTGCGTATTTTTGTCTATAGAGCCACCTGCAGATCTGCCCTTTTTGCATGTAATCAGAAATCAGTCAACAACTATTCCCTCATGTGTTTTAAGCATGTTCTGCAAGTTCAAAGAGCTTTGCTCTGGTCTAGCTTTCAAAAAGAAAAAAAAAGATCTTCTCAAAAGTCACGATTATTGATCAAAAGCAGGTACACAAAAGAAATACGAGATTTGTACTTGTTTATTTGTTGATATATGACAATTTTAGGAGTTGAGAGAGACTAAGTCTAAAAGGTATTTCTTAGTCATCTCAGGTTTGAAATAAAAGCATTGTCTGAAGAGTTAATGTCACGAAGTAGGTTCACTCCACAATAGCTTCATAATTTTCCAGGAGAAATACGGCAGATCTTTGTTCAAGTCAACTTTCATGGAGATGAAAGACAGACACTAGGTAACCACTACTATCAGCAACAACACTAATAATATTGTCGAGTTATTTAAATAACCTGAAGTAATCCATTGTACTACCGAGCACAACTTTCTTCCTTTGGATGAGTCTTTTTGGTTTTGGCTGTTTTTTTAATCTCTAAAATAGCTGCAAAATCATGAAATAAAGTTAATTAATTAGATCCTTTCCAACTTTTTTTTTCCAGAAAGACGTGGTCAAGCAAAACCAAAAATCACAAACAATATGGCAGCCTGTCCAGTCCAAGACTTGTGGGAGCACAACATTAAGTGGGAGAAACTGGGACAAAGTTATGGTTTAGAATCTCCTCCCCCTTTCTTAGAAGAAAAAAAGAAAAAGCATTAAAGAAAGCATTTAGAAATCCCCACTAGTCTCCAGTTACATTGCCTAGGGAAATCTGGGGCTCTGGAAGAAATTTATTAGGACTACAAAAGAAAAAAATTATCATGATTAACCAAAAAAGCCTTAAGAGAAATCAGGCTATTATTTAACTGGAGGCACCTAACTTAGGTGATCTTCACTGCCTCTCCCCAGTTTAGGCAGTCAAAGCTCCAAATGTAGGCATTTGTGTTAGGTATCTAGAGTAAGCAATGTGAATATCCTGCAACTCTGCATCAATGTTACCGAAATTCAACAGAATTTCATTGCTTAATTCCTTTAAAATCCTTCAAAGATCCAATTTTACATTCTCTAATCAGCCAGACACCCATGATAATTCTCCAGGTTGTATTAGAACAGTGAGGTACATTCTGGCAGTCCTTCCAGAAGACAGACCATTCTTGACAGCTCTTTCTAAATTAAAGCACAACTTGGTAATTTGGAGAGCTGAAGGTCTTGCATATAGTATTGGTAACCAGGCAGGCGACTCACATCCCAGCTAACAAAGTAGGAAATTTCTGTTCTGTAATGTTTTCAGATGTAGTATATTTGGAGGCTTAAGTACAAAACCTAAAAAGAAAAAAAATATAAAGAGCATAATCTTGCTATTTTGTATCAAATAAGAGGATGGGAAAGCCATTAAGGCATCAGCATGAGAGGGGTAGTTGGGTGGGAAGAGGTGGCAGAAACATCTCCCTGAGAGTGAGTGTCTAAAATTGTTTGCGTATTTCCTTGGCTCCACACTAACAGTTTTCCTGAAAGAATACATTTACAAATAGAAAAAGGCATCCTCACCTATGAAAACTAAATTGTTTCTCAAAAGAAAAAAAATATTAGTGTGAAACTACGCAATTGCCTGTGTAACCACTTCCCCTCTGTGGGTTGAATTGTGGTAACCCAAAAACAATAGTCTGTTTACAGATGCTGTCCAAAGTAAAGAAAAATATGGTATTTTAACAGTTTCTTTCTCCTAATGATCCAACTTTTATACCACTCAATTTGTAACTTCTGCGAACTTTATCATTTTATCATCTATTCACAGACAACCACAGTATCTCCCTAACCATTTTGCAAGACAGTTCCTCTCCTGTTGTAGCAATCACAACACATCTGTAGGGAACCATTTCTCTCATGGTTCACCCAGAAGAAGGAGGTGGTCTTCTCCAATCTCAAAGCAAACTGCACAGATTATTACCAAATGGCAGCAACAAAATGAAAAATCTAGTAGGAAAATAATGTTGTTTCAGGCAAATGGATGTAGGACATGTTTTTAACTTCGTGCTCCCACACAGTCAAAAAAAAGTGGAACTGATCAGTGGATTAGTTAATGAAATATGTATTCATAGCAACACACTAAAAAAAAATCCCAGAGAATTTTTAAACCAGAGTACAACACACTGCTTCAATGACACTAAAATGGGCATTCACCTTCTTGATATTTGCATGATTCCCAGAGCCATGTTGATATGAGAATCTTTTCACAACATAGAAAAATCCCTTTAGTAGTCAATAAATTATATATGCCCAAGTTTATAACATTTGTATAAGTAATATACTATATATAATTTGTATAGAATATAACTATATATAATTTATATTATCATTAGAACTTGGCAAATGGGTGACTTATTAATGCATTCTGCCATTGCCATGGTATGTCTATATATACACCAAGTCAATACTGCCTTTATAAATATTTTAAATGCCATTATTAATCAATTAAACTGGCCAATCTATGTGCCACCGATATGGTGTATTGTTTTTAATATGTCAATAATCCCATGAAATACATTTAGACAGCAGCTTTTTCATGCCCAGAGGGTTTTATCTAGAAAGGGAGTTCAACAGTTTCAGGTTGAGCTCTCTAGAAAGGGATGTTCCAGTAGATTCAATCATGAAGCAAAAAGGAACTTTTCCAATAGCCTATGAAGAGAAAAGCCCTTTTTGTTTTTCTGTACACTTCTCTCACTAAAGACAAAGGTGGTGTGCAAGCCCAACCACATTTCTGATTCACACTTCTGTGCCCAATTGTACATGTTTAGAAAAGGCATCCCTGGAAAGCAAAACTTCTCATAGTTTGAGGAATCAAATGTCTAACATAATATTGAAAAAAGCTTCTCATCCTTCTGAGCAAAGCTAGGAAAAACTGAAAGGGAATTCACACTCTTTTTGCTGCTTAAGTCATGTTTAACAGAAAGAAACTCACTATTGAATTTCAGGTCAACAGAATTGCCAGGAATGAGCTGCAGACAAATAGAGGTGAAGATTCTCATGCCTTTGACCTAAGGCAAGGTGTCAAACAGACGTCTCCAGAGGTAAACTGCTATGCCACCTATGGTTATGAACGCAAAACCATAAAAGCTTTGGTTAATCTGGGATGTGTGAACTCAATAAACAATACTGGAATTAACTGCAACCGTAACGTACATCAACATACTTTCAAGACTGAAAGTGATTTGACTCTTCAGCTTTAGTTTTCCTGAACATTTGCTGATTTCCAAATAGAAAAGGAGACACTGAAACACTGAAAGAAAGGCTATCTATAATCCATTATCAATTTTTCTAAAATAAAATTATCCTAGAAACCTCGTATGACATTTAGCATAAAGAATCTCAGCCAAATCATGGCTAATTCATCACATAAAAATTCCCAGTTTTCTGTGGTTCACTTTTTATACATACAACATTCACAGTGTTTCGTATTTGATAACTATGTAATTAAAAAAAAAAAAAAAAAGGGTTTTACAGATACAAAAGTCTAGGCCATTCCTTCATCATTCTTACCATGAAATATGCTGGTAAAAAACAAATGTCCTATTGCCAGTTGTGTTTTTGAAAAGCAAGGAGCTTTATGCAATACATGACAGTGATTTTCCAGCAACAGTTTGACAGTGCATGGGCCCCGTAGTTGAAATTTTTTGCTCTAATCTTTGTTTATAGTAGAAGTAAATAATCCAAACAAAGAGCATTCCACTATGCAGGGTTGATGGCTTCGCGATAAGGCAGAGCCTGGCACCAGTGACAGAACCAGCAGTCTATTGAGGTAAAAAACAGTACTCTGATAAGTGAAACTGTCTTCTGATTTATAGACCTTAAGTTGGCTTTTTAACCCTTGAATCATGAAAATCTGCACCATACAAAGGCCTGGGAAGAGAGGCAGGTATAAGAAAAACCTCATAAGAAATTTTTAAGAAAGAAATGTAGTGGCTAAGATGTTACTTTTATGCCCAGGAAATTACCTTAAAGCTGAATTTTAGATATCCTACATTTAAGAACTTTTACCAGTAATGAATTTTTGTATGGGACATAGAACTTCTAAAACAACATTTGAAAAACAAAACCATTTAAGATCGATCCTTTCTTTGTTTACACAAAAAGAAATGGGTTTAAAAAATAATTAATATTTGCCTTGCAAAACTTAGAGGTGATGTCAAATACAATATGATACATGTGGTGTCAGTCATATCTTCAGTATACAAGCCCTGAAAGACTCTGGTCCTCAGGCAGACTGGAAAGACTTTCAGTCCTTCCACTGAAGGACTATCCATTCATAGTACATTCAATAGTTAATATTTAATAGCAAACAGCCCTGAGAACTGCTGCAACCCTTTTCCAAAGAGCTCCTAAATGCAGAAGGCAGTTATATATTTGCATATATGAAAAATCACTTAATAAACAATGTTATTTGATTTTCAGCTCTCCCCTCAGCATTCAGTATATGGATAAGTAGGCTCTTGCTCAAAGAACGTACGTGCCTTTCTGACCAATGGGTCCGTATAGTTAAATATGCTTTTCACAGTCCTGTTAGAGTCGCAGTCTCTGAAACCGGCCTTTGTCAATTTTTTTGCCAGTCTAACTGACCTTCTCATTAGGTGACAGAGGGCACCTGTAGTCTGTAACATGTGAGAGGTGGCTTATACATTTGTTAATTGGGATTTATGGACTATGTTTGAAAGGGAAAGAAGACACGGAAGAATAGTAAATAAACAGTGCCATAGCATCGAATTACGGTCCAGAAATGGAACTATGAATGTTCAGGTCATCAAACTTCAGCAAGACAAAAACCCCACACAACTTATGTACTTGAATTACAGCATCCAAATGCAAATATGTTCATACACAGACTAAGTACAATCTCAGTTAAATCCACCTTTAGCTGTATGAAAGTTTCAAGGCATCTCAGAAACCTTTCCATGCTATTCAATCTGTACAAAATAAGCATCTTTCCAGTGAGATCAGACACTAATACCAGCAATGGTCCCAGGAAATTTTAATTTCTACAAGAGCTATTGCACAACTCAGTAACATACTACACATATGCCTAACAGCTGCTTCTGTACATGCCTGTGGCACGCTAGAAACTCTTGGGTGGTGAGAAAGGATTGGCATCTCTTCCTACAGGCTTCACAGGATGGTCAAGAATGTAACAGGCTCCACTCTAGTCATCTTTGCTTCCCAAAAGTGACTTCACAGGAGAGGTGGTGAAAAGAAATCCTGAGATGTGCTTCCTTCTCATTTCCCACAAGCCTGTGGTAGGCTGTCAAGTCCTTTCAATGTTAAGCCATGTCAGGCCAGGAATGGGAAGCTAGTGTACTGACCTCAGAGGCACTGTATTTTTCAGTGTTGTCCGTAGTTCACTAATCGGTTCAGGAGCTTTTTATTCATTGAATTTTAAATCCAAATCTTTCATATTTTAGAACACTACTTTAATGATCACTAATATTTAAACTACTAAAACCTCCTTACCAATATTTTGACCAACTAAAATGATTTGATCTGGAGAATGCCCGAATTTTCCATTATAAAACTTGGCTGCGTGAAAATGCCACCTCTCTTTTAAGGACTATTTTTGTCACCTGTTTGAGTATCTGCATACAGAAGTTCTTCATTGAAATGTAAAATATTAACCCTACCTATAAAACCCCTTTTTCGAGGAGGAGAGACTTCTTGCAGTTTTGTACAATTTTGTTGAAAGAATCAGAACAAAATGCAAAGTTAGTCATGACGATTTCTCAGTTCTTCATAATCCAATATGGTCTTTAGTGAGGCAATGTAGGCAAAGCCTGTGAATTCCTTTCAGTCCGTGAACCGAGATGTTATAGTAAGGTTTTACAAAAAAAATTAGTGTTTCATCACCATAAGATAGTTCTTTCACTACCACAGGATGATTAAGATGTATGATGACAAACTTAAAACACTGCAAGACAAGCTAATGTATCACTAAAAACTTATCTTCTGTGGATTTACAACCCCAACTATTAAGTACAGAACCTACTCCCAAAGCCTCTAAGACACTAAGTTCTGATCTAGGAAAAAATTCTAAAACAGAATTTGTTGACCAAGCTGATATGGTCCCCCCAAAAAAAGTGCAAAACATTTTTAACAGGGAAAACGTTCTTAGTTTCCAAGCTCTGGTATCTCAAAAATATTATGTTCAATTACTGTTAAAACTTCCAAAACCCAAAATGCTGTTAGAAAGCCAAGGACAACATACAATTTCAGGTGTAACAGTTTAATTTTAGTGACAACACAAGTGAACAAAAATATTTCCACATATGATAAATTTGCTACTATTTTAAATAACGATTTTACTAACACCTCACTCTGCTCACAGATACCAAAATAAAGGCATTGAAGCATGTTATAAAGCACAGGCTTCCACCTGAACAGAAATATTGCTGTTTATTTCTGCACTAAGAAACTTCCTTCAGCCTTTCTTTAAGTAAAAAAAGAATGGAGACCTGAAAGGAACCGCAACCTGACAACTTCTTATAGTGATTGTAATAAAATAGTTCAGCAACAATGACCAAAAGAGTTAAAAAAAGTCTAAAGAGAGAAAATTGAAAAAACAGCAGCAGCCACCTGATGTTAAGTAAGTAAAAGGACTGTTTGTGCCCAGTACTTCGGAAGAAATTGTTCAGGAACAGTTCATCCATGTGAGAGTCTGAGTCATGTAAGGCTGCCAAGGTCAGTGAGACCTCTGGTGATCAACTCAGTAAGTACCAGCCACACATGCTAGGCTGTCTTGGAGCAAACTAAGGTGTAGACACTACAAATCCTATTATTTACACACAGTAAGGAGCACCCAACTTGTTTTGTTGTAATACCTCTACCACACTGCTTTCTTACTGCTCTCCCAAACTCTCCAACAACTCCCACACCAAATTATTCTCAGAGACTTACCATGACATTGTGATATAAAAAATACTAGCTCTGACCCTCAGTTGATACAAAGAGTAATAGCTATGATTTTGGAAGTGATCACATTAAAGATCTTGAAAACTTCCTGTTAAAAACATCTGCTTTGTTTTGCCTGCTTTGAGCCTGTTTGTGTTGAGCTTCTTGACCATGCCCAGCATCAGTTTCAGGCTGGTTATCAAGAACAGTAGTCGAAGCAGTAGTAAAAGGTTCAGTATCAACAGTTAACTTATTTCTGAATATTGTCTGAAGATCTTACACGAACCAGGATATTCCTTGTGGCACTTGTGGAAACCAGGTGAAGTACCATCAAGCCAGCACATAAGCCTGTTTGCATATGCTTTGCAGCAACATGTTAGAGAGCTACATTCCCTAAAGCTTTAGCCTGAAATGAAGATGCACCAGCCTAAATGTGGCTGGGATTGAAGAGGCAGTTCTCTGCAAATGCTCCTCTAATAGCCAGGAGAAGGAACTGATGGCTGCATGAGGAAAAAGGAGATTCCTAGGAAATACAGAGACCAGGAATCAGACTGACATCTTTGTCAGGGAGAAAATAAGAATGGAAGAGGGAACTAGTGGTGGGCATGGTGAATTCATTTGGAGATTCAGTGTGTGGTTAGCACAATGAACAAGAAAGAGAAGATGCCAGGGACAGGACAGGGACAAAGCTCAAATGGAACAAAACTGCATTGTGGCTCTGAGGATTCCTGCTATACGAATGGATTGTGAGGGTAAGAATTTCCTGTGGCTTCCTTTAAAAATGGCAGTATCTCTATTAAAAGGATGTTAATTCTGCATAAGCAAGCACTCACTCATGGTTATTTCTCCCCTTGTAAGTCTCTTGGTGCAACTTCAGGTTGTTCCTGCTGTGTCTGCTCCTTTTGGTGCGATTCAGGTAAATAGCTCCTTATGACTGAGCGCTTTCTGGAATCAAGGTGAAGTATCTAGACTGGCATTAAAAACGTAAAGAACCCAGTGGGCTCAAGCCAGTACAGAAAATGTGGCATTTCTAGATCATGACTCAAATGATCATTTTATACATCTGCTGCAGGATGAAAGAAATCTCATCATGGAAGGACCCATTTCCTTCCTCAAGGGGAGAAGAAGTCTACATGATCAGCTCATGTGGAAGGGCCATCATGTACATCCCCAGAATCAGATAAGCTAAATTGCATTTTAGAATGGGATGGGAAGAACTGCAAAATGCTTACAACTGACACAAACAAATGCTGAATAGACCAAATCTCACACCATGTTCTACCTCCCGAAGATCTGCCAAAAGCAACATCAAAAGAAGTGGCCAAAAGATTTCTCTTTTACAAGGTATCTTGCAAGATGCTTTTCAGCATCTTAGGAAGTGGAAATAAAAACACCTACTTACTTTGTAAGAAGGTAGGGAAAAAGATATCATCAGTGTTTTGGAACCCCTCTGCTACCTATTTCAATGAGCACCACAAAAAAGACCAAAAGTAAACCAGTACTTCTATTGGCAAACTAGGGTTTATATAACGAAGCAAAAGAATTTCTGGAACCATCCATTAGAAGGATAAAATAAATACTGAATAGCTACTATTAGCAAGAAAACAAAAAACAAAACCAAAACCCAAACACCGCCCCCCTCCATGTGCTCATGGAATCAAGAAACGTTTCACATTTTATATGACATAAACATATCTCAAGGGCAGGGAATTGAAGTTAACATGTAATCTCAGGTACAGAACCTCCTGGCTACTGAGTGCTTTACCCTGCAATTTGAATACACTTTAATTGTGCTTTGTGTGTTATTTACATACTACACAGGCTGTATGTGTATTTATTTTATATAACTTTCAAAGATGGGTTGCAGCTTTTATCAGAAGTATGAAGAAGAACAAAAAATTTCAATAAATAGCCATTAGCAGCCCAAACAAATTTTGTTGCCAAGAAACTTCAAAGTATTGTCTGTGGTTCCTTCTCTGGTGTTATTTATGGCACCTCCAATCAGCGTGTATACTATTGAATCAAAAGAATTCACTTAGTGTATGAAATGTTAACACTAGGGGATACTTGTATGGCATGTTTGTGATACTTAAGCCAGTATTAAACATGCTCTTTTTCAGAAGTCAACATGTATAGTTTTCCAAATTCTTTGCCTATTCCCTTTGTCGTCTTCTACATTCAATTACTTCTGAGAGGAAGATAATTAGAACAGTCAAAAGCTAGGGATTTCATCAGATTTCTACACATGGAAGTTCCTCATCAACCCTTTAAAAACACGGTTGTGTCAACAAAAATACACCTCTTTCCCCTGCCGCCAGAATTCCCTTATCTTCAATATTTTACATTATTTCCTTTCAATCTGCTTTTTTCTCCTAAGAAAAACTCATCATCTTCTAGTTTGATGAATATGGTCACCTTAAATTAAATTATTATGAAGTACATTTATCTGAAATTATTTTCAGGTAGAGAAGGAACCTTAATGATTTTTCAAACTCCAGCCTTCTGAGGCCAGTCATATTTTCATAGATGTACCTACTGTATCAAGTTTAGCCACAAGGATAAGTGGAGCTAAATATTATTTGTTAGGTGGAACATTCTTATTAGAAATTAAATAAAAAAAGAATTACTGAATTTTTACTCATCACTGTGGAGTAATAATTAGTTGAAACTTCCACCTAGTCTCTTTGTGTTCTATCTTTTAACTTTTTAAAAACAGCTGGTGATGCTCACCACACTGGTGCTAGGTTATCTAATAGCTTGACTATTTAATTTACCAATAAGCTCTCAAGAGCTTATACCTCTTTTTTCCCTTCTTAGCCAAAACAGTCATCCAATACCTCTTTCCCCTCTGAGCCTTCTTCCTCCTTTCCAAAAGCAAGAACTTCAGATGAAACTAAGGAAGAACCATCTCAGAATGTGCAAAAGCATGGTGGTAAGAGTAACACAGGTTCAGGTCTGTGATTCTCCTTAGGCAAAACAAGATCTTTAATGCTGACGTGGAAAAGGAATTTTGGCTACCAGGCATTTTCAGGGATATTTAGCTCCTTTTCAAGGTCAGATGTGGATGTCTTGGCCCCAAATCTAATGAAACTGCGATATTTTCACTAATATTTTCCCTCAGTTTTGACAAACTGGTGTGCCCTAATGAAAACTTCTATCGAACAACTCCTAAATTTAGTTTTGCGCTCCTGTAGCTCTCCATATATATCTTAAACTGTGGAAAAAAAAATCTTTGCAGATTCTTCTGAGAAGGGACTTGAGGCTACCACTGCATCATGGAGGTGCAAACATACCATAAAATAATGCCAACTGTAAAACCAACTGACATAATAGCAACAATTTAAAAGTTGTTACCCTTTCCATTTCCCTCTTTTGCCCTCCTTTCCCCCTTCTACTGAATAATTACACTGGGACAGGTGGTTGACAGTCTAGGGTTGAACTGCAAAATTAGTTATTCAATAAAAACATTTCACTTCTTCAGGTTTGATACGTGGATCACTCAACAGCTCAGCTCCCTACCAAATGTAGCTCCAAGCAATGCTCCCTGTCAGTAAAAACAGCTGCCAGCACCCCCAGGTTGCTGTTTCTGGACTGTTGGAGAAGTGAATTAGAGAAGATAAGAGATATGATATCAGTTAAAAGAGTTGTACCCTGTTCACTTATTCTCTTCTGTTTCGTGAAGGAAGGCAGACCAAAAAGAACGAATCTCATTTTTCCAATGTTGTTCTTCTCAGGGTAGTTTTATAAAAAAGTAAGATGGTGCTAAAACAGGAAAAATGGAATATGCAGGTTGATGATTATAGGCAACAAGGGAAAAAATAAAGAAAAGCTTGACCAGAGGCTGAAAAGAGCTGAGTTAGTGACAAGGCAAGAGATTGATCATCAGAGAGCAAGAAAAGGAAAAAAGGCAGACAAGTGTCCTGATAAGTGGTGGTGGGAAATCAGCTGGGAGATGGTGTCACGGCCCTTAGCAGTGATGAACACATCTCAAAATTTTCCATTTTGTATCCTGGGCTGAAGATCCTGCAGAGAATTGGTTAACTACTCATTAGGTCCAGACTTTGCTAGATTGTGGAAGTCACCTGAACGTGCTTTTTAAATGGAACTTTAAGATTTTGAATCCTGAAAACAACCTCAATTTTATAATCACAAGAAACAGTATTAATCAAAGCTTTGTTTTCCCAAGTCAAGTTTTTAGTTTTCACTTCTGAAAAGAGGTTGAAAATCTTCAATTCCAGACACTGCAGGAAACTTTTTTCCGAATCGAAGCATCCAACTTTTCGAGGCTCACGTACCACACCATTAGGAGAGACTGAAACAGAAAGACATACTCAGAGCCTATCTTCCTCACCATGTGGCCAAATCAGCTTGATTCTCATCTTGCACTGATTTTACATTAATGGAACTTGATTGATTTCAGGAACTCTTCTCTCTCACACTGCAACAACTACTATTGTTTATTCTGACTCAAAACAAAAGGAAGAAATCCTTACACCGAGATGCCTGACTTGAGTAGTATTTACTACTATATGCCACGAAGTAATTCAGTTCCTCTGTACTGATTTGGATCTCCATTGCTTCAGCACAAGCTCAGGAATGTCAGAAGACAATGAAATGTTAAATCACCATATGGCTGGAAACAACATCTTCAGGCACGCAAATTTTTTAAAGCCCTTTTAAAGTGGACTTCTTAAGATCTGCTACAATGGCACTGGAAAAGATCCAGCCATTTTAGCGCAATGTCCTGTCTCGATTTTCTCTAACAGTGACGTTTGGCTAATTTACATTCTTCTTTTGGGTTTTGCTCTAACTGGCACCTTTATTACATGACCTTTATTCTGGATGGCCTCTAAGGTACCGTATACAATAGCTGCTTCCACACCATTACCTCAAACACAAGCCAGCTGACTTCTGTGCTAACCGCTGGGTTTGAAACCTCCTCCCCTCTACAAAGCCCCAGTCAAAAGCAAAGGATCTGTAACTCTGTAGGTACTCTGGATCTAATCTGGGTTTCTAACTTGTATTCTGAGGAAAGATGGCGCAGCCTTGTTTTCTGCTTTGGGA